>NW_027182325.1:652500-655000 GCF_040938575.1 Ambystoma mexicanum | reverse complement strand
GGTGTGGCCGTAGGCTCTGGGCCTAGTGAGTTTTGTACTTTTAAGCATCTAGTCGGCTAGACCTTGCAGTTTTAAAAGGCAATTGAGAAAGGGCTCACTTCCTGAACTTGGAGCACAAAAAAGCCTACAGCACCTGGTATTCCCAGGCGGTCTCCCATCCAGGTACTAACTAGGCCTGACACTGCTTAACTTCTGAGATCAGTCGAGATCGGGTGCATTCAGTGTGGTGTGGCCGTAGGCTCTAGGAATGCTAAGAATATTACTCTTATGCATTTGCATTTAGTAAGCTAAGCCATGCAGCCACTTGCAACATGATACCACGCTCATCGCTCGATCAGGCTCGATCAGGCGAGATATATAAGACTGGTGGGCCCATTCAGGACTCCTATGTCTGGTAGGATAACTTTAATTCATCCATCCTGTGTCTGTTGCAGGGAGGTGGAGAGAACAATCAACACAATAATGGTTTTCTTTCATGCCTCTTGAAGGACTCAATATTCTCTGTACTGCATTACATGTGAAAGTTGATTTATTACCCATGAACACACTACCTGTATGCTAATTCTATGTAAAAAGGTAGCTCCAGCCCTCATGATGTTGTCCAACATTTCCGCTATAAAACGGGATACAATTATTTTGGAAACATACCAAATTTGAAAAATAATTGAGAAGTTGCGCAATTACTAATCATGGAGCACAAAAAAAGCCTACAGCACCTGGTATTCCCAGGCAGTCTCCCATCCAGGTACTAACTAGGCCCGACCCTGCTTAGCTTCCGAGATCGGGCGCATTCAGTGTGGTGTGGCCGTAGGCTCTGGGCCTAGTGAGTTTGTACTTTTAAGCATCTAGTCGGCTAGACCTTGCAGTTTTGAAAGGCAATTGTGAAATGGCTCACTTCCTGAACTTGGAGCACAAAAAAGCCTACAGCACCTGGTATTCCCAGGTGGTCTCCCATCCAGGTACTAACTAGGCCCGACACTGCTTAGCTTCCGAGATCAGACGAGATCGGGCGCATTCAGTGTGGTGTGGCCGTAGGCTCTGGGCCTAGTGAGTTTTGTACTTTTAAGCATCTAGTCGGCTAGACCTTGCAGTTTTGAAAGGCAATTGAGAAATGGCTCACTTCCTGAACTTGGAGTACAAAAAAGCCTACAGCACCTGGTATTCCCAGGCGGTCTCCCATCCAGGTACTAACTAGGCCCGACACTGCTTAGCTTCTGAGATCAGACGAGATCAGGCGCATTCAGTGTGGTGTGGCCGTAGGCTCTGGGCCTAGTGAGTGTTGTACTTTTAAGCATCTAGTCGGCTAGACCTTGCAGTTTTAAAAGGCAATTGAGAAAGGGCTCACTTCCTGAACTTGGAGCACAAAAAAGCCTACAGCACCTGGTATTCCCAGGCGGTCTCCCATCCAGGTACTAACTAGGCCTGACACTGCTTAACTTCCGAGATCAGACGAGATCGGGTGCATTCAGTGTGGTGTGGCCGTAGGCTCTAGGAATGCTAAGAATATTACTCTTATGCATTTGCATTTAGTAAGCTAAGCCATGCAGCCACTTGCAACATGATACCACGCTCATCGCTCGATCAGGCTCGATCAGGCGAGATATATAAGACTGGTGGGCCCATTCAGGACTCCTATGTCTGGTAGGATAACTTTAATTCATCCATCCTGTGTCTGTTGCAGGGAGGTGGAGAGAACAATCAACACAATAATGGTTTTCTTTCATGCCTCTTGAAGGACTCAATATTCTCTGTACTGCATTACATGTGAAAGTCGATTTATTACCCATGAACACACTACCTGTATGCTAATTCTATGTAAAAAGGTAGCTATAGCCCTCATGATGTTGTCCAACATTTCCGCTATAAAACGGGATACAATTATTTTGGAAACATACCAAATTTGAAAAATAATTGAGAAGTTGCGCAATTACTAATCATGGAGCACAAAAAAGCCTACAGCACCTGGTATTCCCAGGCAGTCTCCCATCCAGGTACTAACTAGGCCTGACCCTGCTTAGCTTCCGAGATCGGGCACATTCAGTGTGGTGTGGCCGTAGGCTCTGGGCCTAGTGAGTTTTGTACTTTTAAGCATCTAGTCGGCTAGACCTTGCAGTTTTGAAAGGCAATTGTGAAATGGCTCACTTCCTGAACTTGGAGCACAAAAAAGCCTACAGCACCTGGTATTCCCAGGTGGTCTCCCATCCAGGTACTAACTAGGCCGGACACTGCTTAGCTTCCGAGATCAGACGAGATCGGGCGCAATCAGTGTGGTGTGGCCGTAGGCTCTGGGCCTAGTGAGTTTTGTACTTTTAAGCATCTAGTCAGCTAGACCTTGCAGTTTTGAAAGGCAATTGAGAAATGGCTCACTTCCTGAACTTGGAGCACAAAAAAGCCTACAGCACCTGGTATTCCCAGGCGGTCTCCCATCCAGGTACTAACGAGGCCCGACACTGCTTAGCTTCCGAGATCAGACGAGATCGGGCGCATTCAGTGTGGTGTG
>NW_027182325.1:632500-650000 GCF_040938575.1 Ambystoma mexicanum | reverse complement strand
AAGACTGGTGGGCCCATTCAGGACTCCTATGTCTGGTAGGATAACTTTAATTCATCCATCCTGTGTCTGTTGCAGGGAGGTGGAGAGAACAATCAACACAATAATGGTTTTCTTTCATGCCTCTTGAAGGACTCAATATTCTCTGTACTGCATTACATGTGAAAGTTGATTTATTACCCATGAACACACTACCTGTATGCTAATTCTATGTAAAAAGGTAGCTCCAGCCCTCATGATGTTGTCCAACATTTCCGCTATAAAACGGGATACAATTATTTTGGAAACATACCAAATTTGAAAAATAATTGAGAAGTTGCGCAATTACTAATCATGGAGCACAAAAAAAGCCTACAGCACCTGGTATTCCCAGGCAGTCTCCCATCCAGGTACTAACTAGGCCCGACCCTGCTTAGCTTCCGAGATCGGGCGCATTCAGTGTGGTGTGGCCGTAGGCTCTGGGCCTAGTGAGTTTGTACTTTTAAGCATCTAGTCGGCTAGACCTTGCAGTTTTGAAAGGCAATTGTGAAATGGCTCACTTCCTGAACTTGGAGCACAAAAAAGCCTACAGCACCTGGTATTCCCAGGTGGTCTCCCATCCAGGTACTAACTAGGCCCGACACTGCTTAGCTTCCGAGATCAGACGAGATCGGGCGCATTCAGTGTGGTGTGGCCGTAGGCTCTGGGCCTAGTGAGTTTTGTACTTTTAAGCATCTAGTCGGCTAGACCTTGCAGTTTTGAAAGGCAATTGAGAAATGGCTCACTTCCTGAACTTGGAGTACAAAAAAGCCTACAGCACCTGGTATTCCCAGGCGGTCTCCCATCCAGGTACTAACTAGGCCCGACACTGCTTAGCTTCTGAGATCAGACGAGATCAGGCGCATTCAGTGTGGTGTGGCCGTAGGCTCTGGGCCTAGTGAGTGTTGTACTTTTAAGCATCTAGTCGGCTAGACCTTGCAGTTTTAAAAGGCAATTGAGAAAGGGCTCACTTCCTGAACTTGGAGCACAAAAAAGCCTACAGCACCTGGTATTCCCAGGCGGTCTCCCATCCAGGTACTAACTAGGCCTGACACTGCTTAACTTCCGAGATCAGACAAGATCGGGTGCATTCAGTGTGGTGTGGCCGTAGGCTCTAGGAATGCTAAGAATATTACTCTTATGCATTTGCATTTAGTAAGCTAAGCCATGCAGCCACTTGCAACATGATACCACGCTCATCGCTCGATCAGGCTCGATCAGGCGAGATATATAAGACTGGTGGGCCCATTCAGGACTCCTATGTCTGGTAGGATAACTTTAATTCATCCATCCTGTGTCTGTTGCAGGGAGGTGGAGAGAACAATCAACACAATAATGGTTTTCTTTCATGCCTCTTGAAGGACTCAATATTCTCTGTACTGCATTACATGTGAAAGTCGATTTATTACCCATGAACACACTACCTGTATGCTAATTCTATGTAAAAAGGTAGCTATAGCCCTCATGATGTTGTCCAACATTTCCGCTATAAAACGGGATACAATTATTTTGGAAACATACCAAATTTGAAAAATAATTGAGAAGTTGCGCAATTACTAATCATGGAGCACAAAAAAGCCTACAGCACCTGGTATTCCCAGGCAGTCTCCCATCCAGGTACTAACTAGGCCTGACCCTGCTTAGCTTCCGAGATCGGGCACATTCAGTGTGGTGTGGCCGTAGGCTCTGGGCCTAGTGAGTTTTGTACTTTTAAGCATCTAGTCGGCTAGACCTTGCAGTTTTGAAAGGCAATTGTGAAATGGCTCACTTCCTGAACTTGGAGCACAAAAAAGCCTACAGCACCTGGTATTCCCAGGTGGTCTCCCATCCAGGTACTAACTAGGCCGGACACTGCTTAGCTTCCGAGATCAGACGAGATCGGGCGCAATCAGTGTGGTGTGGCCGTAGGCTCTGGGCCTAGTGAGTTTTGTACTTTTAAGCATCTAGTCAGCTAGACCTTGCAGTTTTGAAAGGCAATTGAGAAATGGCTCACTTCCTGAACTTGGAGCACAAAAAAGCCTACAGCACCTGGTATTCCCAGGCGGTCTCCCATCCAGGTACTAACGAGGCCCGACACTGCTTAGCTTCCGAGATCAGACGAGATCGGGCGCATTCAGTGTGGTGTGGCCGTAGGCTCTGGGCCTAGTGAGTTTTGTACTTTTAAGCATCTAGTAGGCTAGACCTTGCAGTTTTAAAAGGCAATTGAGAAAGGGCTCACTTCCTGAACTTGGAGCACAAAAAAGCCTACAGCACCTGGTATTCCCAGGCGGTCTCCCATCCAGGTACTAACTAGGCCTGACACTGCTTAACTTCCGAGATCAGACGAGATCGGGTGCATTCAGTGTGGTGTGGCCGTAGGCTCTAGGAATGCTAAGAATATTACTCTTATGCATTTGCATTTAGTAAGCTAAGCCATGCAGCCACTTGCAACATGATACCACGCTCATCGCTCGATCAGGCTCGATCAGGCGAGATATATAAGACTGGTGGGCCCATTCAGGACTCCTATGTCTGGTAGGATAACTTTAATTCATCCATCCTGTGTCTGTTGCAGGGAGGTGGAGAGAACAATCAACACAATAATGGTTTTCTTTCATGCCTCTTGAAGGACTCAATATTCTCTGTACTGCATTACATGTGAAAGTCGATTTATTACCCATGAACACACTACCTGTATGCTAATTCTATGTAAAAAGGTAGCTATAGCCCTCATGATGTTGTCCAACATTTCCGCTATAAAACGGGATACAATTATTTTGGAAACATACCAAATTTGAAAAATAATTGAGAAGTTGCGCAATTACTAATCATGGAGCACAAAAAAGCCTACAGCACCTGGTATTCCCAGGCAGTCTCCCATCCAGGTACTAACTAGGCCTGACCCTGCTTAGCTTCCGAGATCGGGCACATTCAGTGTGGTGTGGCCGTAGGCTCTGGGCCTAGTGAGTTTTGTACTTTTAAGCATCTAGTCGGCTAGACCTTGCAGTTTTGAAAGGCAATTGTGAAATGGCTCACTTCCTGAACTTGGAGCACAAAAAAGCCTACAGCACCTGGTATTCCCAGGTGGTCTCCCATCCAGGTACTAACTAGGCCGGACACTGCTTAGCTTCCGAGATCAGACGAGATCGGGCGCAATCAGTGTGGTGTGGCCGTAGGCTCTGGGCCTAGTGAGTTTTGTACTTTTAAGCATCTAGTCAGCTAGACCTTGCAGTTTTGAAAGGCAATTGAGAAATGGCTCACTTCCTGAACTTGGAGCACAAAAAAGCCTACAGCACCTGGTATTCCCAGGCGGTCTCCCATCCAGGTACTAACGAGGCCCGACACTGCTTAGCTTCCGAGATCAGACGAGATCGGGCGCATTCAGTGTGGTGTGGCCGTAGGCTCTGGGCCTAGTGAGTTTTGTACTTTTAAGCATCTAGTAGGCTAGACCTTGCAGTTTTAAAAGGCAATTGAGAAAGGGCTCACTTCCTGAACTTGGAGCACAAAAAAGCCTACAGCACCTGGTATTCCCAGGCGGTCTCCCATCCAGGTACTAACTAGGCCTGACACTGCTTAACTTCCGAGATCAGTCGAGATCGGGTGCATTCAGTGTGGTGTGGCCGTAGGCTCTAGGAATGCTAAGAATATTACTCTTATGCATTTGCATTTAGTAAGCTAAGCCATGCAGCCACTTGCAACATGATACCAGGCTCATCGCTCGATCAGGCTCGATCAGGCGAGATATATAAGACTGGTGGGCCCATTCAGGACTCCTATGTCTGGTAGGATAACTTTAATTCATCCATCCTGTGTCTGTTGCAGGGAGGTGGAGAGAACAATCAACACAATAATGGTTTTCTTTCATGCCTCTTGAAGGACTCAATATTCTCTGTACTGCATTACATGTGAAAGTTGATTTATTACCCATGAACACACTACCTGTATGCTAATTCTATGTAAAAAGGTAGCTCCAGCCCTCATGATGTTGTCCAACATTTCCGCTATAAAACGGGATACAATTATTTTGGAAACATACCAAATTTGAAAAATAATTGAGAAGTTGCGCAATTACTAATCATGGAGCACAAAAAAAGCCTACAGCACCTGGTATTCCCAGGCAGTCTCCCATCCAGGTACTAACTAGGCCTGACCCTGCTTAGCTTCCGAGATCGGGCGCATTCAGTGTGGTGTGGCCGTAGGCTCCGGGCCTAGTGAGTTTGTACTTTTAAGCATCTAGTCGGCTAGACCTTGCAGTTTTGAAAGGCAATTGTGAAATGGCTCACTTCCTGAACTTGGAGCACAAAAAAGCCTACAGCACCTGGTATTCCCAGGTGGTCTCCCATCCAGGTACTAACTAGGCCCGACACTGCTTAGCTTCTGAGATCAGACGAGATCAGGCGCATTCAGTGTGGTGTGGCCGTAGGCTCTGGGCCTAGTGAGTTTTGTACTTTTAAGCATCTATTCGGCTAGACCTTGCAGTTTTGAAAGGCAATTGAGAAATGGCTCACTTCCTGAACTTGGAGTACAAAAAAGCCTACAGCACCTGGTATTCCCCGGCGGTCTCCCATCCAGGTACTAACTAGGCCCGACACTGCTTAGCTTCTGAGATCAGACGAGATCAGGCGCATTCAGTGTGGTGTGGCCGTAGGCTCTGGGCCTAGTGAGTGTTGTACTTTTAAGCATCTAGTCGGCTAGACCTTGCAGTTTTAAAAGGCAATTGAGAAAGGGCTCACTTCCTGAACTTGGAGCACAAAAAAGCCTACAGCACCTGGTATTCCCAGGCGGTCTCCCATCCAGGTACTAACTAGGCCTGACACTGCTTAACTTCCGAGATCAGACGAGATCGGGTGCATTCAGTGTGGTGTGGCCGTAGGCTCTAGGAATGCTAAGAATATTACTCTTATGCATTTGCATTTAGTAAGCTAAGCCATGCAGCCACTTGCAACATGATACCACGCTCATCGCTCGATCAGGCTCGATCAGGCGAGATATATAAGACTGGTGGGCCCATTCAGGACTCCTATGTCTGGTAGGATAACTTTAATTCATCCATCCTGTGTCTGTTGCAGGGAGGTGGAGAGAACAATCAACACAATAATGGTTTTCTTTCATGCCTCTTGAAGGACTCAATATTCTCTGTACTGCATTACATGTGAAAGTCGATTTATTACCCATGAACACACTACCTGTATGCTAATTCTATGTAAAAAGGTAGCTCCAGCCCTCATGATGTTGTCCAACATTTCCGCTATAAAACGGGATACAATTATTTTGGAAACATACCAAATTTGAAAAATAATTGAGAAGTTGCGCAATTACTAATCATGGAGCACAAAAAAGCCTACAGCACCTGGTATTCCCAGGCAGTCTCCCATCCAGGTACTAACTAGGCCTGACCCTGCTTAGCTTCCGAGATCGGGCACATTCAGTGTGGTGTGGCCGTAGGCTCTGGGCCTAGTGAGTTTTGTACTTTTAAGCATCTAGTCGGCTAGACCTTGCAGTTTTGAAAGGCAATTGTGAAATGGCTCACTTCCTGAACTTGGAGCACAAAAAAGCCTACAGCACCTGGTATTCCCAGGTGGTCTCCCATCCAGGTACTAACTAGGCCCGACACTGCTTAGCTTCCGAGATCAGACGAGATCGGGCGCAATCAGTGTGGTGTGGCCGTAGGCTCTGGGCCTAGTGAGTTTTGTACTTTTAAGCATCTAGTCAGCTAGACCTTGCAGTTTTGAAAGGCAATTGAGAAATGGCTCACTTCCTGAACTTGGAGCACAAAAAAGCCTACAGCACCTGGTATTCCCAGGCGGTCTCCCATCCAGGTACTAACGAGGCCCGACACTGCTTAGCTTCCGAGATCAGACGAGATCGGGCGCATTCAGTGTGGTGTGGCCGTAGGCTCTGGTTCTTGTGAGTTTTGTACTTTTAAGCATCTAGTCGGCTAGACCTTGCAGTTTTGAAAGGCAATTGAGAAATGGCTCACTTCCTGAACTTGGAGTACAAAAAAGCCTACAGCACCTGGTATTCCCAGGCGGTCTTCCATCCAGGTACTAACTAGGCCCGACACTGCTTAGCTTCTGAGATCAGACGAGATCAGGCACATTCAGTGTGGTGTGGCCGTAGGCTCTGGGCCTAGTGAGTTTTGTACTTTTAAGCATCTAGTCGGCTAGACCTTGCAGTTTTAAAAGGCAATTGAGAAAGGGCTCACTTCCTGAACTTGGAGCACAAAAAAGCCTACAGCACCTGGTATTCCCAGGCGGTCTCCCATCCAGGTACTAACTAGGCCTGACACTGCTTAACTTCCGAGATCAGTCAAGATCGGGTGCATTCAGTGTGGTGTGGCCGTAGGCTCTAGGAATGCTAAGAATATTACTCTTATGCATTTGCATTTAGTAAGCTAAGCCATGCAGCCACTTGCAACATGATACCACGCTCATCGCTCGATCAGGCTCGATCAGGCGAGATATATAAGACTGGTGGGCCCATTCAGGACTCCTATGTCTGGTAGGATAACTTTAATTCATCCATCCTGTGTCTGTTGCAGGGAGGTGGAGAGAACAATCAACACAATAATGGTTTTCTTTCATGCCTCTTGAAGGACTCAATATTCTCTGTACTGCATTACATGTGAAAGTCGATTTATTACCCATGAACACACTACCTGTATGCTAATTCTATGTAAAAAGGTAGCTCCAGCCCTCATGATGTTGTCCAACATTTCCGCTATAAAACGGGATACAATTATTTTGGAAACATACCAAATTTGAAAAATAATTGAGAAGTTGCGCAATTACTAATCATGGAGCACAAAAAAGCCTACAGCACCTGGTATTCCCAGGCAGTCTCCCATCCAGGTACTAACTAGGCCTGACCCTGCTTAGCTTCCGAGATCGGGCGCATTCAGTGTGGTGTGGCCGTAGGCTCTGGGCCTAGTGAGTTTTTTACTTTTAAGCATCTAGTCGGCTAGACCTTGCAGTTTTGAAAGGCAATTGTGAAATGGCTCACTTCCTGAACTTGGAGCACAAAAAAGCCTACAGCACCTGGTATTCCCAGGTGGTCTCCCATCCAGGTACTAACTAGGCCCGACACTGCTTAGCTTCCGAGATCAGACAAGATCGGGCGCAATCAGTGTGGTGTGGCCGTAGGCTCTGGGCCTAGTGAGTTTTGTACTTTTAAGCATCTAGTCAGCTAGACCTTGCAGTTTTGAAAGGCAATTGAGAAATGGCTCACTTCCTGAACTTGGAGCACAAAAAAGCCTACAGCACCTGGTATTCCCAGGCGGTCTCCCATCCAGGTACTAACGAGGCCCGACACTGCTTAGCTTCCGAGATCAGACGAGATCAGGCGCAATCAGTGTGGTGTGGCCGTAGGCTCTGGGCCTAGTGAGTTTTGTACTTTTAAGCATCTAGTCAGCTAGACCTTGCAATTTTGAAAGGCAATTGAGAAATGGCTCACTTCCTGAACTTGGAGCACAAAAAAGCCTACAGCACCTGGTATTCCCAGGCGGTCTCCCATCCAGGTACTAACGAGGCCCGACACTGCTTAGCTTCCGAGATCAGACGAGATCGGGCGCATTCAGTGTGGTGTGGCCGTAGGCTCTGGTTCTTGTGAGTTTTGTACTTTTAAGCATCTAGTCGGCTAGACCTTGCAGTTTTGAAAGGCAATTGAGAAATGGCTCACTTCCTGAACTTGGAGTACAAAAAAGCCTACAGCACCTGGTATTCCCAGGCGGTCTTCCATCCAGGTACTAACTAGGCCCGACACTGCTTAGCTTCTGAGATCAGACGAGATCAGGCACATTCAGTGTGGTGTGGCCGTAGGCTCTGGGCCTAGTGAGTTTTGTACTTTTAAGCATCTAGTCGGCTAGACCTTGCAGTTTTAAAAGGCAATTGAGAAAGGGCTCACTTCCTGAACTTGGAGCACAAAAAAGCCTACAGCACCTGGTATTCCCAGGCGGTCTCCCATCCAGGTACTAACTAGGCCTGACACTGCTTAACTTCTGAGATCAGTCGAGATCGGGTGCATTCAGTGTGGTGTGGCCGTAGGCTCTAGGAATGCTAAGAATATTACTCTTATGCATTTGCATTTAGTAAGCTAAGCCATGCAGCCACTTGCAACATGATACCACGCTCATCGCTCGATCAGGCTCGATCAGGCGAGATATATAAGACTGGTGGGCCCATTCAGGACTCCTATGTCTGGTAGGATAACTTTAATTCATCCATCCTGTGTCTGTTGCAGGGAGGTGGAGAGAACAATCAACACAATAATGGTTTTCTTTCATGCCTCTTGAAGGACTCAATATTCTCTGTACTGCATTACATGTGAAAGTTGATTTATTACCCATGAACACACTACCTGTATGCTAATTCTATGTAAAAAGGTAGCTCCAGCCCTCATGATGTTGTCCAACATTTCCGCTATAAAACGGGATACAATTATTTTGGAAACATACCAAATTTGAAAAATAATTGAGAAGTTGCGCAATTACTAATCATGGAGCACAAAAAAAGCCTACAGCACCTGGTATTCCCAGGCAGTCTCCCATCCAGGTACTAACTAGGCCCGACCCTGCTTAGCTTCTGAGATCGGGCGCATTCAGTGTGGTGTGGCCGTAGGCTCTGGGCCTAGTGAGTTTGTACTTTTAAGCATCTAGTCGGCTAGACCTTGCAGTTTTGAAAGGCAATTGTGAAATGGCTCACTTCCTGAACTTGGAGCACAAAAAAGCCTACAGCACCTGGTATTCCCAGGTGGTCTCCCATCCAGGTACTAACTAGGCCCGACACTGCTTAGCTTCCGAGATCAGACGAGATCGGGCGCATTCAGTGTGGTGTGGCCGTAGGCTCTGGGCCTAGTGAGTTTTGTACTTTTAAGCATCTAGTCGGCTAGACCTTGCAGTTTTGAAAGGCAATTGAGAAATGGCTCACTTCCTGAACTTGGAGTACAAAAAAGCCTACAGCACCTGGTATTCCCAGGCGGTCTCCCATCCAGGTACTAACTAGGCCCGACACTGCTTAGCTTCTGAGATCAGACGAGATCAGGCGCATTCAGTGTGGTGTGGCCGTAGGCTCTGGGCCTAGTGAGTGTTGTACTTTTAAGCATCTAGTCGGCTAGACCTTGCAGTTTTAAAAGGCAATTGAGAAAGGGCTCACTTCCTGAACTTGGAGCACAAAAAAGCCTACAGCACCTGGTATTCCCAGGCGGTCTCCCATCCAGGTACTAACTAGGCCTGACACTGCTTAACTTCCGAGATCAGACGAGATCGGGTGCATTCAGTGTGGTGTGGCCGTAGGCTCTAGGAATGCTAAGAATATTACTCTTATGCATTTGCATTTAGTAAGCTAAGCCATGCAGCCACTTGCAACATGATACCACGCTCATCGCTCGATCAGGCTCGATCAGGCGAGATATATAAGACTGGTGGGCCCATTCAGGACTCCTATGTCTGGTAGGATAACTTTAATTCATCCATCCTGTGTCTGTTGCAGGGAGGTGGAGAGAACAATCAACACAATAATGGTTTTCTTTCATGCCTCTTGAAGGACTCAATATTCTCTGTACTGCATTACATGTGAAAGTCGATTTATTACCCATGAACACACTACCTGTATGCTAATTCTATGTAAAAAGGTAGCTCCAGCCCTCATGATGTTGTCCAACATTTCCGCTATAAAACGGGATACAATTATTTTGGAAACATACCAAATTTGAAAAATAATTGAGAAGTTGCGCAATTACTAATCATGGAGCACAAAAAAGCCTACAGCACCTGGTATTCCCAGGCAGTCTCCCATCCAGGTACTAACTAGGCCTGACCCTGCTTAGCTTCCGAGATCGGGCACATTCAGTGTGGTGTGGCCGTAGGCTCTGGGCCTAGTGAGTTTTGTACTTTTAAGCATCTAGTCGGCTAGACCTTGCAGTTTTGAAAGGCAATTGTGAAATGGCTCACTTCCTGAACTTGGAGCACAAAAAAGCCTACAGCACCTGGTATTCCCAGGTGGTCTCCCATCCAGGTACTAACTAGGCTGGACACTGCTTAGCTTCCGAGATCAGACGAGATCGGGCGCAATCAGTGTGGTGTGGCCGTAGGCTCTGGGCCTAGTGAGTTTTGTACTTTTAAGCATCTAGTCAGCTAGACCTTGCAGTTTTGAAAGGCAATTGAGAAATGGCTCACTTCCTGAACTTGGAGCACAAAAAAGCCTACAGCACCTGGTATTCCCAGGCGGTCTCCCATCCAGGTACTAACGAGGCCCGACACTGCTTAGCTTCCGAGATCAAACGAGATCGGGCGCATTCAGTGTGGTGTGGCCGTAGGCTCTGGTTCTTGTGAGTTTTGTACTTTTAAGCATCTAGTCGGCTAGACCTTGCAGTTTTGAAAGGCAATTGAGAAATGGCTCACTTCCTGAACTTGGAGTACAAAAAAGCCTACAGCACCTGGTATTCCCAGGCGGTCTTCCATCCAGGTACTAACTAGGCCCGACACTGCTTAGCTTCTGAGATCAGACGAGATCAGGCACATTCAGTGTGGTGTGGCCGTAGGCTCTGGGCCTAGTGAGTTTTGTACTTTTAAGCATCTAGTCGGCTAGACCTTGCAGTTTTAAAAGGCAATTGAGAAAGGGCTCACTTCCTGAACTTGGAGCACAAAAAAGCCTACAGCACCTGGTATTCCCAGGCGGTCTCCCATCCAGGTACTAACTAGGCCTGACACTGCTTAACTTCCGAGATCAGTCGAGATCGGGTGCATTCAGTGTGGTGTGGCCGTAGGCTCTAGGAATGCTAAGAATATTACTCTTATGCATTTGCATTTAGTAAGCTAAGCCATGCAGCCACTTGCAACATGATACCACGCTCATCGCTCGATCAGGCTCGATCAGGCGAGATATATAAGACTGGTGGGCCCATTCAGGACTCCTATGTCTGGTAGGATAACTTTAATTCATCCATCCTGTGTCTGTTGCAGGGAGGTGGAGAGAACAATCAACACAATAATGGTTTTCTTTCATGCCTCTTGAAGGACTCAATATTCTCTGTACTGCATTACATGTGAAAGTCGATTTATTACCCATGAACACACTACCTGTATGCTAATTCTATGTAAAAAGGTAGCTCCAGCCCTCATGATGTTGTCCAACATTTCCGCTATAAAACGGGATACAATTATTTTGGAAACATACCAAATTTGAAAAATAATTGAGAAGTTGCGCAATTACTAATCATGGAGCACAAAAAAGCCTACAGCACCTGGTATTCCCAGGCAGTCTCCCATCCAGGTACTAACTAGGCCTGACCCTGCTTAGCTTCCGAGATCGGGCGCATTCAGTGTGGTGTGGCCGTAGGCTCTGGGCCTAGTGAGTTTTTTACTTTTAAGCATCTAGTCGGCTAGACCTTGCAGTTTTGAAAGGCAATTGTGAAATGGCTCACTTCCTGAACTTGGAGCACAAAAAAGCCTACAGCACCTGGTATTCCCAGGTGGTCTCCCATCCAGGTACTAACTAGGCCCGACACTGCTTAGCTTCCGAGATCAGACAAGATCGGGCGCAATCAGTGTGGTGTGGCCGTAGGCTCTGGGCCTAGTGAGTTTTGTACTTTTAAGCATCTAGTCAGCTAGACCTTGCAGTTTTGAAAGGCAATTGAGAAATGGCTCACTTCCTGAACTTGGAGCACAAAAAAGCCTACAGCACCTGGTATTCCCAGGCGGTCTCCCATCCAGGTACTAACGAGGCCCGACACTGCTTAGCTTCCGAGATCAGACGAGATCAGGCGCAATCAGTGTGGTGTGGCCGTAGGCTCTGGGCCTAGTGAGTTTTGTACTTTTAAGCATCTAGTCAGCTAGACCTTGCAATTTTGAAAGGCAATTGAGAAATGGCTCACTTCCTGAACTTGGAGCACAAAAAAGCCTACAGCACCTGGTATTCCCAGGCGGTCTCCCATCCAGGTACTAACGAGGCCCGACACTGCTTAGCTTCCGAGATCAGACGAGATCGGGCGCATTCAGTGTGGTGTGGCCGTAGGCTCTGGTTCTTGTGAGTTTTGTACTTTTAAGCATCTAGTCGGCTAGACCTTGCAGTTTTGAAAGGCAATTGAGAAATGGCTCACTTCCTGAACTTGGAGTACAAAAAAGCCTACAGCACCTGGTATTCCCAGGCGGTCTTCCATCCAGGTACTAACTAGGCCCGACACTGCTTAGCTTCTGAGATCAGACGAGATCAGGCACATTCAGTGTGGTGTGGCCGTAGGCTCTGGGCCTAGTGAGTTTTGTACTTTTAAGCATCTAGTCGGCTAGACCTTGCAGTTTTAAAAGGCAATTGAGAAAGGGCTCACTTCCTGAACTTGGAGCACAAAAAAGCCTACAGCACCTGGTATTCCCAGGCGGTCTCCCATCCAGGTACTAACTAGGCCTGACACTGCTTAACTTCTGAGATCAGTCGAGATCGGGTGCATTCAGTGTGGTGTGGCCGTAGGCTCTAGGAATGCTAAGAATATTACTCTTATGCATTTGCATTTAGTAAGCTAAGCCATGCAGCCACTTGCAACATGATACCACGCTCATCGCTCGATCAGGCTCGATCAGGCGAGATATATAAGACTGGTGGGCCCATTCAGGACTCCTATGTCTGGTAGGATAACTTTAATTCATCCATCCTGTGTCTGTTGCAGGGAGGTGGAGAGAACAATCAACACAATAATGGTTTTCTTTCATGCCTCTTGAAGGACTCAATATTCTCTGTACTGCATTACATGTGAAAGTTGATTTATTACCCATGAACACACTACCTGTATGCTAATTCTATGTAAAAAGGTAGCTCCAGCCCTCATGATGTTGTCCAACATTTCCGCTATAAAACGGGATACAATTATTTTGGAAACATACCAAATTTGAAAAATAATTGAGAAGTTGCGCAATTACTAATCATGGAGCACAAAAAAAGCCTACAGCACCTGGTATTCCCAGGCAGTCTCCCATCCAGGTACTAACTAGGCCCGACCCTGCTTAGCTTCCGAGATCGGGCGCATTCAGTGTGGTGTGGCCGTAGGCTCTGGGCCTAGTGAGTTTGTACTTTTAAGCATCTAGTCGGCTAGACCTTGCAGTTTTGAAAGGCAATTGTGAAATGGCTCACTTCCTGAACTTGGAGCACAAAAAAGCCTACAGCACCTGGTATTCCCAGGTGGTCTCCCATCCAGGTACTAACTAGGCCCGACACTGCTTAGCTTCCGAGATCAGACGAGATCGGGCGCATTCAGTGTGGTGTGGCCGTAGGCTCTGGGCCTAGTGAGTTTTGTACTTTTAAGCATCTAGTCGGCTAGACCTTGCAGTTTTGAAAGGCAATTGAGAAATGGCTCACTTCCTGAACTTGGAGTACAAAAAAGCCTACAGCACCTGGTATTCCCAGGCGGTCTCCCATCCAGGTACTAACTAGGCCCGACACTGCTTAGCTTCTGAGATCAGACGAGATCAGGCGCATTCAGTGTGGTGTGGCCGTAGGCTCTGGGCCTAGTGAGTGTTGTACTTTTAAGCATCTAGTCGGCTAGACCTTGCAGTTTTAAAAGGCAATTGAGAAAGGGCTCACTTCCTGAACTTGGAGCACAAAAAAGCCTACAGCACCTGGTATTCCCAGGCGGTCTCCCATCCAGGTACTAACTAGGCCTGACACTGCTTAACTTCCGAGATCAGACGAGATCGGGTGCATTCAGTGTGGTGTGGCCATAGGCTCTAGGAATGCTAAGAATATTACTCTTATGCATTTGCATTTAGTAAGCTAAGCCATGCAGCCACTTGCAACATGATACCACGCTCATCGCTCGATCAGGCTCGATCAGGCGAGATATATAAGACTGGTGGGCCCATTCAGGACTCCTATGTCTGGTAGGATAACTTTAATTCATCCATCCTGTGTCTGTTGCAGGGAGGTGGAGAGAACAATCAACACAATAATGGTTTTCTTTCATGCCTCTTGAAGGACTCAATATTCTCTGTACTGCATTACATGTGAAAGTCGATTTATTACCCATGAACACACTACCTGTATGCTAATTCTATGTAAAAAGGTAGCTCCAGCCCTCATGATGTTGTCCAACATTTCCGCTATAAAACGGGATACAATTATTTTGGAAACATACCAAATTTGAAAAATAATTGAGAAGTTGCGCAATTACTAATCATGGAGCACAAAAAAGCCTACAGCACCTGGTATTCCCAGGCAGTCTCCCATCCAGGTACTAACTAGGCCTGACCCTGCTTAGCTTCCGAGATCGGGCACATTCAGTGTGGTGTGGCCGTAGGCTCTGGGCCTAGTGAGTTTTGTACTTTTAAGCATCTAGTCGGCTAGACCTTGCAGTTTTGAAAGGCAATTGTGAAATGGCTCACTTCCTGAACTTGGAGCACAAAAAAGCCTACAGCACCTGGTATTCCCAGGTGGTCTCCCATCCAGGTACTAACTAGGCCGGACACTGCTTAGCTTCCGAGATCAGACGAGATCGGGCGCAATCAGTGTGGTGTGGCCGTAGGCTCTGGGCCTAGTGAGTTTTGTACTTTTAAGCATCTAGTCAGCTAGACCTTGCAGTTTTGAAAGGCAATTGAGAAATGGCTCACTTCCTGAACTTGGAGCACAAAAAAGCCTACAGCACCTGGTATTCCCAGGCGGTCTCCCATCCAGGTACTAACGAGGCCCGACACTGCTTAGCTTCCGAGATCAGACGAGATCGGGCGCATTCAGTGTGGTGTGGCCGTAGGCTCTGGTTCTTGTGAGTTTTGTACTTTTAAGCATCTAGTCGGCTAGACCTTGCAGTTTTGAAAGGCAATTGAGAAATGGCTCACTTCCTGAACTTGGAGTACAAAAAAGCCTACAGCACCTGGTATTCCCAGGCGGTCTTCCATCCAGGTACTAACTAGGCCCGACACTGCTTAGCTTCTGAGATCAGACGAGATCAGGCACATTCAGTGTGGTGTGGCCGTAGGCTCTGGGCCTAGTGAGTTTTGTACTTTTAAGCATCTAGTCGGCTAGACCTTGCAGTTTTAAAAGGCAATTGAGAAAGGGCTCACTTCCTGAACTTGGAGCACAAAAAAGCCTACAGCACCTGGTATTCCCAGGCGGTCTCCCATCCAGGTACTAACTAGGCCTGACACTGCTTAACTTCCGAGATCAGTCGAGATCGGGTGCATTCAGTGTGGTGTGGCCGTAGGCTCTAGGAATGCTAAGAATATTACTCTTATGCATTTGCATTTAGTAAGCTAAGCCATGCAGCCACGTGCAACATGATACCACGCTCATCGCTCGATCAGGCTCGATCAGGCGAGATATATAAGACTGGTGGGCCCATTCAGGACTCCTATGTCTGGTAGGATAACTTTAATTCATCCATCCTGTGTCTGTTGCAGGGAGGTGGAGAGAACAATCAACACAATAATGGTTTTCTTTCATGCCTCTTGAAGGACTCAATATTCTCTGTACTGCATTACATGTGAAAGTTGATTTATTACCCATGAACACACTACCTGTATGCTAATTCTATGTAAAAAGGTAGCTCCAGCCCTCATGATGTTGTCCAACATTTCCGCTATAAAACGGGATACAATTATTTTGGAAACATACCAAATTTGAAAAATAATTGAGAAGTTGCGCAATTACTAATCATGGAGCACAAAAAAAGCCTACAGCACCTGGTATTCCCAGGCAGTCTCCCATCCAGGTACTAACTAGGCCCGACCCTGCTTAGCTTCCGAGATCGGGCGCATTCAGTGTGGTGTGGCCGTAGGCTCTGGGCCTAGTGAGTTTGTACTTTTAAGCATCTAGTCGGCTAGACCTTGCAGTTTTGAAAGGCAATTGTGAAATGGCTCACTTCCTGAACTTGGAGCACAAAAAAGCCTACAGCACCTGGTATTCCCAGGTGGTCTCCCATCCAGGTACTAACTAGGCCCGACACTGCTTAGCTTCTGAGATCAGACGAGATCGGGCGCATTCAGTGTGGTGTGGCCGTAGGCTCTGGGCCTAGTGAGTTTTGTACTTTTAAGCATCTAGTCGGCTAGACCTTGCAGTTTTGAAAGGCAATTGAGAAATGGCTCACTTCCTGAACTTGGAGTACAAAAAAGCCTACAGCACCTGGTATTCCCAGGCAGTCTCCCATCCAGGTACTAACTAGGCCCGACACTGCTTAGCTTCTGAGATCAGACGAGATCAGGCGCATTCAGTGTGGTGTGGCCGTAGGCTCTGGGCCTAGTGAGTGTTGTACTTTTAAGCATCTAGTCGGCTAGACCTTGCAGTTTTAAAAGGCAATTGAGAAAGGGCTCACTTCCTGAACTTGGAGCACAAAAAAGCCTACAGCACCTGGTATTCCCAGGCGGTCTCCCATCCAGGTACTAACTAGGCCTGACACTGCTTAACTTCCGAGATCAGACGAGATCGGGTGCATTCAGTGTGGTGTGGCCGTAGGCTCTAGGAATGCTAAGAATATTACTCTTATGCATTTGCATTTAGTAAGCTAAGCCATGCAGCCACTTGCAACATGATACCACGCTCATCGCTCGATCAGGCTCGATCAGGCGAGATATATAAGACTGGTGGGCCCATTCAGGACTCCTATGTCTGGTAGGATAACTTTAATTCATCCATCCTGTGTCTGTTGCAGGGAGGTGGAGAGAACAATCAACACAATAATGGTTTTCTTTCATGCCTCTTGAAGGACTCAATATTCTCTGTACTGCATTACATGTGAAAGTCGATTTATTACCCATGAACACACTACCTGTATGCTAATTCTATGTAAAAAGGTAGCTCCAGCCCTCATGATGTTGTCCAACATTTCCGCTATAAAACGGGATACAATTATTTTGGAAACATACCAAATTTGAAAAATAATTGAGAAGTTGCGCAATTACTAATCATGGAGCACAAAAAAGCCTACAGCACCTGGTATTCCCAGGCAGTCTCCCATCCAGGTACTAACTAGGCCTGACCCTGCTTAGCTTCCGAGATCGGGCACATTCAGTGTGGTGTGGCCGTAGGCTCTGGGCCTAGTGAGTTTTGTACTTTTAAGCATCTAGTCGGCTAGACCTTGCAGTTTTAAAAGGCAATTGAGAAAGGGCTCACTTCCTGAACTTGGAGCACAAAAAAGCCTACAGCACCTGGTATTCCCATGCGGTCTCCCATCCAGGTACTAACTAGGCCTGACACTGCTTAACTTCCGAGATCAGTCGAGATCGGGTGCATTCAGTGTGGTGTGGCCGTAGGCTCTAGGAATGCTAAGAATATTACTCTTATGCATTTGCATTTAGTAAGCTAAGCCATGCAGCCACTTGCAACATGATACCACGCTCATCGCTCGATCAGGCTCGATCAGGCGAGATATATAAGACTGGTGGGCCCATTCAGGACTCCTATGTCTGGTAGGATAACTTTAATTCATCCATCCTGTGTCTGTTGCAGGGAGGTGGAGAGAACAATCAACACAATAATGGTTTTCTTTCATGCCTCTTGAAGGACTCAATATTCTCTGTACTGCATTACATGTGAAA
>NW_027182325.1:615000-617500 GCF_040938575.1 Ambystoma mexicanum | reverse complement strand
CTAGTGAGTTTGTACTTTTAAGCATCTAGTCGGCTAGACCTTGCAGTTTTGAAAGGCAATTGTGAAATGGCTCACTTCCTGAACTTGGAGCACAAAAAAGCCTACAGCACCTGGTATTCCCAGGTGGTCTCCCATCCAGGTACTAACTAGGCCGGACACTGCTTAGCTTCCGAGATCAGACGAGATCGGGCGCAATCAGTGTGGTGTGGCCGTAGGCTCTGGGCCTAGTGAGTTTTGTACTTTTAAGCATCTAGTCAGCTAGACCTTGCAGTTTTGAAAGGCAATTGAGAAATGGCTCACTTCCTGAACTTGGAGCACAAAAAAGCCTACAGCACCTGGTATTCCCAGGCGGTCTCCCATCCAGGTACTAACGAGGCCCGACACTGCTTAGCTTCCGAGATCAGACGAGATCGGGCGCATTCAGTGTGGTGTGGCCGTAGGCTCTGGTTCTTGTGAGTTTTGTACTTTTAAGCATCTAGTCGGCTAGACCTTGCAGTTTTGAAAGGCAATTGAGAAATGGCTCACTTCCTGAACTTGGAGTACAAAAAAGCCTACAGCACCTGGTATTCCCAGGCGGTCTTCCATCCAGGTACTAACTAGGCCCGACACTGCTTAGCTTCTGAGATCAGACGAGATCAGGCACATTCAGTGTGGTGTGGCCGTAGGCTCTGGGCCTAGTGAGTTTTGTACTTTTAAGCATCTAGTCGGCTAGACCTTGCAGTTTTAAAAGGCAATTGAGAAAGGGCTCACTTCCTGAACTTGGAGCACAAAAAAGCCTACAGCACCTGGTATTCCCAGGCGGTCTCCCATCCAGGTACTAACTAGGCCTGACACTGCTTAACTTCCGAGATCAGTCGAGATCGGGTGCATTCAGTGTGGTGTGGCCGTAGGCTCTAGGAATGCTAAGAATATTACTCTTATGCATTTGCATTTAGTAAGCTAAGCCATACAGCCACTTGCAACATGATACCACGCTCATCGCTCGATCAGGCTCGATCAGGCGAGATATATAAGACTGGTGGGCCCATTCAGGACTCCTATGTCTGGTAGGATAACTTTAATTCATCCATCCTGTGTCTGTTGCAGGGAGGTGGAGAGAACAATCAACACAATAATGGTTTTCTTTCATGCCTCTTGAAGGACTCAATATTCTCTGTACTGCATTACATGTGAAAGTTGATTTATTACCCATGAACACACTACCTGTATGCTAATTCTATGTAAAAAGGTAGCTCCAGCCCTCATGATGTTGTCCAACATTTCCGCTATAAAACGGGATACAATTATTTTGGAAACATACCAAATTTGAAAAATAATTGAGAAGTTGCGCAATTACTAATCATGGAGCACAAAAAAAGCCTACAGCACCTGGTATTCCCAGGCAGTCTCCCATCCAGGTACTAACTAGGCCCGACCCTGCTTAGCTTCCGAGATCGGGCGCATTCAGTGTGGTGTGGCCGTAGGCTCTGGGCCTAGTGAGTTTGTACTTTTAAGCATCTAGTCGGCTAGACCTTGCAGTTTTGAAAGGCAATTGTGAAATGGCTCACTTCCTGAACTTGGAGCACAAAAAAGCCTACAGCACCTGGTATTCCCAGGTGGTCTCCCATCCAGGTACTAACTAGGCCCGACACTGCTTAGCTTCTGAGATCAGACGAGATCGGGCGCATTCAGTGTGGTGTGGCCGTAGGCTCTGGGCCTAGTGAGTTTTGTACTTTTAAGCATCTAGTCGGCTAGACCTTGCAGTTTTGAAAGGCAATTGAGAAATGGCTCACTTCCTGAACTTGGAGTACAAAAAAGCCTACAGCACCTGGTATTCCCAGGCGGTCTCCCATCCAGGTACTAACTAGGCCCGACACTGCTTAGCTTCTGAGATCAGACGAGATCAGGCGCATTCAGTGTGGTGTGGCCGTAGGCTCTGGGCCTAGTGAGTGTTGTACTTTTAAGCATCTAGTCGGCTAGACCTTGCAGTTTTAAAAGGCAATTGAGAAAGGGCTCACTTCCTGAACTTGGAGCACAAAAAAGCCTACAGCACCTGGTATTCCCAGGCGGTCTCCCATCCAGGTACTAACTAGGCCTGACACTGCTTAACTTCCGAGATCAGACGAGATCGGGTGCATTCAGTGTGGTGTGGCCGTAGGCTCTAGGAATGCTAAGAATATTACTCTTATGCATTTGCATTTAGTAAGCTAAGCCATGCAGCCACTTGCAACATGATACCACGCTCATCGCTCGATCAGGCTCGATCAGGCGAGATATATAAGACTGGTGGGCCCATTCAGGACTCCTATGTCTGGTAGGATAACTTTAATTCATCCATCCTGTGTCTGTTGCAGGGAGGTGGAGAGAACAATCAACACAATAATGGTTTTCTTTCATGCCTCTTGAAGGACTCAATATTCTCTGTACTGCATTACATGTGAAAGTCGATTTATTACCCATGAACACACTACCTGTATGCTAATTCTATGTAAAAAGGTAGCTCCAGCCCTCATGATGTTGT
>NW_027182325.1:607500-610000 GCF_040938575.1 Ambystoma mexicanum | reverse complement strand
TACTAACTAGGCCGGACACTGCTTAGCTTCCGAGATCAGACGAGATCGGGCGCAATCAGTGTGGTGTGGCCGTAGGCTCTGGGCCTAGTGAGTTTTGTACTTTTAAGCATCTAGTCAGCTAGACCTTGCAGTTTTGAAAGGCAATTGAGAAATGGCTCACTTCCTGAACTTGGAGCACAAAAAAGCCTACAGCACCTGGTATTCCCAGGCGGTCTCCCATCCAGGTACTAACGAGGCCCGACACTGCTTAGCTTCCGAGATCAGACGAGATCGGGCGCATTCAGTGTGGTGTGGCCGTAGGCTCTGGTTCTTGTGAGTTTTGTACTTTTAAGCATCTAGTCGGCTAGACCTTGCAGTTTTGAAAGGCAATTGAGAAATGGCTCACTTCCTGAACTTGGAGTACAAAAAAGCCTACAGCACCTGGTATTCCCAGGCGGTCTTCCATCCAGGTACTAACTAGGCCCGACACTGCTTAGCTTCTGAGATCAGACGAGATCAGGCACATTCAGTGTGGTGTGGCCGTAGGCTCTGGGCCTAGTGAGTTTTGTACTTTTAAGCATCTAGTCGGCTAGACCTTGCAGTTTTAAAAGGCAATTGAGAAAGGGCTCACTTCCTGAACTTGGAGCACAAAAAAGCCTACAGCACCTGGTATTCCCAGGCGGTCTCCCATCCAGGTACTAACTAGGCCTGACACTGCTTAACTTCCGAGATCAGTCGAGATCGGGTGCATTCAGTGTGGTGTGGCCGTAGGCTCTAGGAATGCTAAGAATATTACTCTTATGCATTTGCATTTAGTAAGCTAAGCCATGCAGCCACTTGCAACATGATACCACGCTCATCGCTCGATCAGGCTCGATCAGGCGAGATATATAAGACTGGTGGGCCCATTCAGGACTCCTATGTCTGGTAGGATAACTTTAATTCATCCATCCTGTGTCTGTTGCAGGGAGGTGGAGAGAACAATCAACACAATAATGGTTTTCTTTCATGCCTCTTGAAGGACTCAATATTCTCTGTACTGCATTACATGTGAAAGTTGATTTATTACCCATGAACACACTACCTGTATGCTAATTCTATGTAAAAAGGTAGCTCCAGCCCTCATGATGTTGTCCAACATTTCCGCTATAAAACGGGATACAATTATTTTGGAAACATACCAAATTTGAAAAATAATTGAGAAGTTGCGCAATTACTAATCATGGAGCACAAAAAAAGCCTACAGCACCTGGTATTCCCAGGCAGTCTCCCATCCAGGTACTAACTAGGCCCGACCCTGCTTAGCTTCCGAGATCGGGCGCATTCAGTGTGGTGTGGCCGTAGGCTCTGGGCCTAGTGAGTTTGTACTTTTAAGCATCTAGTCGGCTAGACCTTGCAGTTTTGAAAGGCAATTGTGAAATGGCTCACTTCCTGAACTTGGAGCACAAAAAAGCCTACAGCACCTGGTATTCCCAGGTGGTCTCCCATCCAGGTACTAACTAGGCCCGACACTGCTTAGCTTCTGAGATCAGACGAGATCGGGCGCATTCAGTGTGGTGTGGCCGTAGGCTCTGGGCCTAGTGAGTTTTGTACTTTTAAGCATCTAGTCGGCTAGACCTTGCAGTTTTGAAAGGCAATTGAGAAATGGCTCACTTCCTGAACTTGGAGTACAAAAAAGCCTACAGCACCTGGTATTCCCAGGCGGTCTCCCATCCAGGTACTAACTAGGCCCGACACTGCTTAGCTTCTGAGATCAGACGAGATCAGGCGCATTCAGTGTGGTGTGGCCGTAGGCTCTGGGCCTAGTGAGTGTTGTACTTTTAAGCATCTAGTCGGCTAGACCTTGCAGTTTTAAAAGGCAATTGAGAAAGGGCTCACTTCCTGAACTTGGAGCACAAAAAAGCCTACAGCACCTGGTATTCCCAGGCGGTCTCCCATCCAGGTACTAACTAGGCCTGACACTGCTTAACTTCCGAGATCAGACGAGATCGGGTGCATTCAGTGTGGTGTGGCCGTAGGCTCTAGGAATGCTAAGAATATTACTCTTATGCATTTGCATTTAGTAAGCTAAGCCATGCAGCCACTTGCAACATGATACCACGCTCATCGCTCGATCAGGCTCGATCAGGCGAGATATATAAGACTGGTGGGCCCATTCAGGACTCCTATGTCTGGTAGGATAACTTTAATTCATCCATCCTGTGTCTGTTGCAGGGAGGTGGAGAGAACAATCAACACAATAATGGTTTTCTTTCATGCCTCTTGAAGGACTCAATATTCTCTGTACTGCATTACATGTGAAAGTCGATTTATTACCCATGAACACACTACCTGTATGCTAATTCTATGTAAAAAGGTAGCTCCAGCCCTCATGATGTTGTCCAACATTTCCGCTATAAAACGGGATACAATTATTTTGGAAACATACCAAATTTGAAAAATAATTGAGAAGTTGCGCAATTACTAATCATGGAGCACAAAAAAGCCTACAGCACCTGGTATTCCCAGGCAGTCTCCCATC
>NW_027182325.1:560000-595000 GCF_040938575.1 Ambystoma mexicanum | reverse complement strand
AGATATATAAGACTGGTGGGCCCATTCAGGACTCCTATGTCTGGTAGGATAACTTTAATTCATCCATCCTGTGTCTGTTGCAGGGAGGTGGAGAGAACAATCAACACAATAATGGTTTTCTTTCATGCCTCTTGAAGGACTCAATATTCTCTGTACTGCATTACATGTGAAAGTTGCTTTATTACCCATGAACACACTACCTGTATGCTAATTCTATGTAAAAAGGTAGCTCCAGCCCTCATGATGTTGTCCAACATTTCCGCTATAAAACGGGATACAATTATTTTGGAAACATACCAAATTTGAAAAATAATTGAGAAGTTGCGCAATTACTAATCATGGAGCACAAAAAAAGCCTACAGCACCTGGTATTCCCAGGCAGTCTCCCATCCAGGTACTAACTAGGCCCGACCCTGCTTAGCTTCCGAGATCAGGCGCATTCAGTGTGGTGTGGCCGTAGGCTCTGGGCTTAGTGAGTTTGTACTTTTAAGCATCTAGTCGGCTAGACCTTGCAGTTTTGAAAGGCAATTGTGAAATGGCTCACTTCCTGAACTTGGAGCACAAAAAAGCCTACAGCACCTGGTATTCCCAGGTGGTCTCCCATCCAGGTACTAACTAGGCCCGACACTGCTTAGCTTCCGAGATCAGACGAGATCGGGCGCATTCAGTGTGGTGTGGCCGTAGGCTCTGGGCCTAGTGAGTTTTGTACTTTTAAGCATCTAGTCGGCTAGACCTTGCAGTTTTGAAAGGCAATTGAGAAATGGCTCACTTCCTGAACTTGGAGTACAAAAAAGCCTACAGCACCTGGTATTCCCAGGCGGTCTCCCATCCAGGTACTAACTAGGCCCGACACTGCTTAGCTTCTGAGATCAGACGAGATCAGGCGCATTCAGTGTGGTGTGGCCGTAGGCTCTGGGCCTAGTGAGTGTTGTACTTTTAAGCATCTAGTCGGCTAGACCTTGCAGTTTTAAAAGGCAATTGAGAAAGGGCTCACTTCCTGAACTTGGAGCACAAAAAAGCCTACAGCACCTGGTATTCCCAGGCGGTCTCCCATCCAGGTACTAACTAGGCCTGACACTGCTTAACTTCCGAGATCAGACGAGATCGGGTGCATTCAGTGTGGTGTGGCCGTAGGCTCTAGGAATGCTAAGAATATTACTCTTATGCATTTGCATTTAGTAAGCTAAGCCATGCAGCCACTTGCAACATGATACCACGCTCATCGCTCGATCAGGCTCGATCAGGCGAGATATATAAGACTGGTGGGCCCATTCAGGACTCCTATGTCTGGTAGGATAACTTTAATTCATCCATCCTGTGTCTGTTGCAGGGAGGTGGAGAGAACAATCAACACAATAATGGTTTTCTTTCATGCCTCTTGAAGGACTCAATATTCTCTGTACTGCATTACATGTGAAAGTCGATTTATTACCCATGAACACACTACCTGTATGCTAATTCTATGTAAAAAGGTAGCTCCAGCCCTCATGATGTTGTCCAACATTTCCGCTATAAAACGGGATACAATTATTTTGGAAACATACCAAATTTGAAAAATAATTGAGAAGTTGCGCAATTACTAATCATGGAGCACAAAAAAGCCTACAGCACCTGGTATTCCCAGGCAGTCTCCCATCCAGGTACTAACTAGGCCTGACCCTGCTTAGCTTCCGAGATCTGGCACATTCAGTGTGGTGTGGCCGTAGGCTCTGGGCCTAGTGAGTTTTGTACTTTTAAGCATCTAGTCGGCTAGACCTTGCAGTTTTGAAAGGCAATTGTGAAATGGCTCACTTCCTGAACTTGGAGCACAAAAAAGCCTACAGCACCTGGTATTCCCAGGTGGTCTCCCATCCAGGTACTAACTAGGCCGGACACTGCTTAGCTTCCGAGATCAGACGAGATCGGGCGCAATCAGTGTGGTGTGGCCGTAGGCTCTGGGCCTAGTGAGTTTTGTACTTTTAAGCATCTAGTCAGCTAGACCTTGCAGTTTTGAAAGGCAATTGAGAAATGGCTCACTTCCTGAACTTGGAGCACAAAAAAGCCTACAGCACCTGGTATTCCCAGGCGGTCTCCCATCCAGGTACTAACGAGGCCCGACACTGCTTAGCTTCCGAGATCAGACGAGATCGGGCGCATTCAGTGTGGTGTGGCCGTAGGCTCTGGTTCTTGTGAGTTTTGTACTTTTAAGCATCTAGTCGGCTAGACCTTGCAGTTTTGAAAGGCAATTGAGAAATGGCTCACTTCCTGAACTTGGAGTACAAAAAAGCCTACAGCACCTGGTATTCCCAGGCGGTCTTCCATCCAGGTACTAACTAGGCCCGACACTGCTTAGCTTCTGAGATCAGACGAGATCAGGCACATTCAGTGTGGTGTGGCCGTAGGCTCTGGGCCTAGTGAGTTTTGTACTTTTAAGCATCTAGTCGGCTAGACCTTGCAGTTTTAAAAGGCAATTGAGAAAGGGCTCACTTCCTGAACTTGGAGCACAAAAAAGCCTACAGCACCTGGTATTCCCAGGCGGTCTCCCATCCAGGTACTAACTAGGCCTGACACTGCTTAACTTCCGAGATCAGTCGAGATCGGGTGCATTCAGTGTGGTGTGGCCGTAGGCTCTAGGAATGCTAAGAATATTACTCTTATGCATTTGCATTTAGTAAGCTAAGCCATGCAGCCACTTGCAACATGATACCACGCTCATCGCTCGATCAGGCTCGATCAGGCGAGATATATAAGACTGGTGGGCCCATTCAGGACTCCTATGTCTGGTAGGATAACTTTAATTCATCCATCCTGTGTCTGTTGCAGGGAGGTGGAGAGAACAATCAACACAATAATGGTTTTCTTTCATGCCTCTTGAAGGACTCAATATTCTCTGTACTGCATTACATGTGAAAGTCGATTTATTACCCATGAACACACTACCTGTATGCTAATTCTATGTAAAAAGGTAGCTCCAGCCCTCATGATGTTGTCCAACATTTCCGCTATAAAACGGGATACAATTATTTTGGAAACATACCAAATTTGAAAAATAATTGAGAAGTTGCGCAATTACTAATCATGGAGCACAAAAAAGCCTACAGCACCTGGTATTCCCAGGCAGTCTCCCATCCAGGTACTAACTAGGCCTGACCCTGCTTAGCTTCCGAGATCGGGCGCATTCAGTGTGGTGTGGCCGTAGGCTCTGGGCCTAGTGAGTTTTGTACTTTTAAGCATCTAGTCGGCTAGACCTTGCAGTTTTGAAAGGCAATTGTGAAATGGCTCACTTCCTGAACTTGGAGCACAAAAAAGCCTACAGCACCTGGTATTCCCAGGTGGTCTCCCATCCAGGTACTAACTAGGCCCGACACTGCTTAGCTTCCGAGATCAGACGAGATCAGGCGCAATCAGTGTGGTGTGGCCGTAGGCTCTGGGCCTAGTGAGTTTTGTACTTTTAAGCATCTAGTCGGCTAGACCTTGCAGTTTTGAAAGGCAATTGAGAAATGGCTCACTTCCTGAACTTGGAGTACAAAAAAGCCTACAGCACCTGGTATTCCCAGGCGGTCTCCCATCCAGGTACTAACTAGGCCCGACACTGCTTAGCTTCTGAGATCAGACGAGATCAGGCGCATTCAGTGTGGTGTGGCCGTAGGCTCTGGGCCTAGTGAATGTTGTACTTTTAAGCATCTAGTCGGCTAGACCTTGCAGTTTTAAAAGGCAATTGAGAAAGGGCTCACTTCCTGAACTTGGAGCACAAAAAAGCCTACAGCACCTGGTATTCCCAGGCGGTCTCCCATCCAGGTACTAACTAGGCCTGACACTGCTTAACTTCCGAGATCAGACGAGATCGGGTGCATTCAGTGTGGTGTGGCCGTAGGCTCTAGGAATGCTAAGAATATTACTCTTATGCATTTGCATTTAGTAAGCTAAGCCATGCAGCCACTTGCAACATGATACCACGCTCATCGCTCGATCAGGCTCGATCAGGCGAGATATATAAGACTGGTGGGCCCATTCAGGACTCCTATGTCTGGTAGGATAACTTTAATTCATCCATCCTGTGTCTGTTGCAGGGAGGTGGAGAGAACAATCAACACAATAATGGTTTTCTTTCATGCCTCTTGAAGGACTCAATATTCTCTGTACTGCATTACATGTGAAAGTCGATTTATTACCCATGAACACACTACCTGTATGCTAATTCTATGTAAAAAGGTAGCTCCAGCCCTCATGATGTTGTCCAACATTTCCGCTATAAAACGGGATACAATTATTTTGGAAACATACCAAATTTGAAAAATAATTGAGAAGTTGCGCAATTATTAATCATGGAGCACAAAAAAGCCTACAGCACCTGGTATTCCCAGGCAGTCTCCCATCCAGGTACTAACTAGGCCTGACCCTGCTTAGCTTCCGAGATCGGGCACATTCAGTGTGGTGTGGCCGTAGGCTCTGGGCCTAGTGAGTTTTGTACTTTTAAGCATCTAGTCGGCTAGACCTTGCAGTTTTGAAAGGCAATTGTGAAATGGCTCACTTCCTGAACTTGGAGCACAAAAAAGCCTACAGCACCTGGTATTCCCAGGTGGTCTCCCATCCAGGTACTAACTAGGCCCGACACTGCTTAGCTTCCGAGATCAGACGAGATCGGGCGCAATCAGTGTGGTGTGGCTGTAGGCTCTGGGCCTAGTGAGTTTTGTACTTTTAAGCATCTAGTCAGCTAGACCTTGCAGTTTTGAAAGGCAATTGAGAAATGGCTCACTTCCTGAACTTGGAGCACAAAAAAGCCTACAGCACCTGGTATTCCCAGGCGGTCTCCCATCCAGGTACTAATGAGGCCCGACACTGCTTAGCTTCCGAGATCAGACAAGATCGGGCGCATTCAGTGTGGTGTGGCCGTAGGCTCTGGTTCTTGTGAGTTTTGTACTTTTAAGCATCTAGTCGGCTAGACCTTGCAGTTTTGAAAGGCAATTGAGAAATGGCTCACTTCCTGAACTTGGAGTACAAAAAAGCCTACAGCACCTGGTATTCCCAGGCGGTCTTCCATCCAGGTACTAACTAGGCCCGACACTGCTTAGCTTCTGAGATCAGACGAGATCAGGCACATTCAGTGTGGTGTGGCCGTAGGCTCTGGGCCTAGTGAGTTTTGTACTTTTAAGCATCTAGTCGGCTAGACCTTGCAGTTTTAAAAGGCAATTGAGAAAGGGCTCACTTCCTGAACTTGGAGCACAAAAAAGCCTACAGCACCTGGTATTCCCAGGCGGTCTCCCATCCAGGTACTAACTAGGCCTGACACTGCTTAACTTCCGAGATCAGTCGAGATCGGGTGCATTCAGTGTGGTGTGGCCGTAGGCTCTAGGAATGCTAAGAATATTACTCTTATGCATTTGCATTTAGTAAGCTAAGCCATGCAGCCACTTGCAACATGATACCACGCTCATCGCTCGATCAGGCTCGATCAGGCGAGATATATAAGACTGGTGGGCCCATTCAGGACTCCTATGTCTGGTAGGATAACTTTAATTCATCCATCCTGTGTCTGTTGCAGGGAGGTGGAGAGAACAATCAACACAATAATGGTTTTCTTTCATGCCTCTTGAAGGACTCAATATTCTCTGTACTGCATTACATGTGAAAGTCGATTTATTACCCATGAACACACTACCTGTATGCTAATTCTATGTAAAAAGGTAGCTCCAGCCCTCATGATGTTGTCCAACATTTCCGCTATAAAACGGGATACAATTATTTTGGAAACATACCAAATTTGAAAAATAATTGAGAAGTTGCGCAATTACTAATCATGGAGCACAAAAAAAGCCTACAGCACCTGGTATTCCCAGGCAGTCTCCCATCCAGGTACTAACTAGGCCTGACACTGCTTAACTTCCGAGATCAGACGAGATCGGGTGCATTCAGTGTGGTGTGGCCGTAGGCTCTAGGAATGCTAAGAATATTACTCTTATGCATTTGCATTTAGTAAGCTAAGCCATGCAGCCACTTGCAACATGATACCACGCTCATCGCTCGATCAGGCTCGATCAGGCGAGATATATAAGACTGGTGGGCCCATTCAGGACTCCTGTGTCTGGTAGGATAACTTTAATTCATCCATCCTGTGTCTGTTGCAGGGAGGTGGAGAGAACAATCAACACAATAATGGTTTTCTTTCATGCCTCTTGAAGGACTCAATATTCTCTGTACTGCATTACATGTGAAAGTCGATTTATTACCCATGAACACACTACCTGTATGCTAATTCTATGTAAAAAGGTAGCTCCAGCCCTCATGATGTTGTCCAACATTTCCGCTATAAAACGGGATACAATTATTTTGGAAACATACCAAATTTGAAAAATAATTGAGAAGTTGCGCAATTACTAATCATGGAACACAAAAAAAGCCTACAGCACCTGGTATTCCCAGGCAGTCTCCCATCCAGGTACTAACTAGGCCCGACCCTGCTTAGCTTCCGAGATCGGGCGCATTCAGTGTGGTGTGGCCGTAGGCTCTGGGCCTAGTGAGTTTGTACTTTTAAGCATCTAGTCAGCTAGACCTTGCAGTTTTGAAAGGCAATTGTGAAATGGCTCACTTCCTGAACTTGGAGCACAAAAAAGCCTACAGCACCTGGTATTCCCAGGTGGTCTCCCATCCAGGTACTAACTAGGCCCGACACTGCTTAGCTTCCGAGATCGGGCGCATTCAGTGTGGTGTGGCCGTAGGCTCTGGGCCTAGTGAGTTTTGTACTTTTAAGCATCTAGTCGGCTAGACCTTGCAGTTTTGAAAGGCAATTGAGAAATGGCTCACTTCCTGAACTTGGAGCACAAAAAAGCCTACAGCACCTGGTATTCCCAGGTGGTCTCCCATCCAGGTACTAACTAGGCCCGACACTGCTTAGCTTCCGAGATCAGACGAGATCGGGCGCAATCAGTGTGGTGTGGCCGTAGGCTCTGGGCCTAGTGAGTTTTGTACTTTTAAGCATCTAGTCAGCTAGACCTTGCAGTTTTGAAAGGCAATTGAGAAATGGCTCACTTCCTGAACTTGGAGCACAAAAAAGCCTACAGCACCTGGTATTCCCAGGCGGTCTCCCATCCAGGTACTAACGAGGCCCGACACTGCTTAGCTTCCGAGATCAGACGAGATCGGGCGCATTCAGTGTGCTGTGGCCGTAGGCTCTGGTTCTTGTGAGTTTTGTACTTTTAAGCATCTAGTCGGCTAGACCTTGCAGTTTTGAAAGGCAATTGAGAAATGGCTCACTTCCTGAACTTGGAGTACAAAAAAGCCTACAGCACCTGGTATTCCCTGGCGGTCTTCCATCCAGGTACTAACTAGGCCCGACACTGCTTAGCTTCTGAGATCAGACGAGATCAGGCACATTCAGTGTGGTGTGGCCGTAGGCTCTGGGCCTAGTGAGTTTTGTACTTTTAAGCATCTAGTCGGCTAGACCTTGCAGTTTTAAAAGGCAATTGAGAAAGGGCTCACTTCCTGAACTTGGAGCACAAAAAAGCCTACAGCACCTGGTATTCCCAGGCGGTCTCCCATCCAGGTACTAACTAGGCCTGACACTGCTTAACTTCCGAGATCAGTCGAGATCGGGTGCATTCAGTGTGGTGTGGCCGTAGGCTCTAGGAATGCTAAGAATATTACTCTTATGCATTTGCATTTAGTAAGCTAAGCCATGCAGCCACTTGCAACATGATACCACGCTCATCGCTCGATCAGGCTCGATCAGGCGAGATATATAAGACTGGTGGGCCCATTCAGGACTCCTATGTCTGGTAGGATAACTTTAATTCATCCATCCTGTGTCTGTTGCAGGGAGGTGGAGAGAACAATCAACACAATAATGGTTTTCTTTCATGCCTCTTGAAGGACTCAATATTCTCTGTACTGCATTACATGTGAAAGTCGATTTATTACCCATGAACACACTACCTGTATGCTAATTCTATGTAAAAAGGTAGCTCCAGCCCTCATGATGTTGTCCAACATTTCCGCTATAAAACGGGATACAATTATTTTGGAAACATACCAAATTTGAAAAATAATTGAGAAGTTGCGCAATTACTAATCATGGAGCACAAAAAAGCCTACAGCACCTGGTATTCCCAGGCAGTCTCCCATCCAGGTACTAACTAGGCCTGACCCTGCTTAGCTTCCGAGATCGGGCGCATTCAGTGTGGTGTGGCCGTAGGCTCTGGGCCTAGTGAGTTTTGTACTTTTAAGCATCTAGTCGGCTAGACCTTGCAGTTTTGAAAGGCAATTGTGAAATGGCTCACTTCCTGAACTTGGAGCACAAAAAAAGCCTACAGCACCTGGTATTCCCAGGTGGTCTCCCATCCAGGTACTAACTAGGCCCGACACTGCTTAGCTTCCGAGATCAGACGAGATCGGGCGCAATCAGTGTGTTGTGGCCGTAGGCTCTGGGCCTAGTGAGTTTTGTACTTTTAAGCATCTAGTCAGCTAGACCTTGCAGTTTTGAAAGGCAATTGAGAAATGGCTCACTTCCTGAACTTGGAGCACAAAAAAGCCTACAGCACCTGGTATTCCCAGGCGGTCTCCCATCCAGGTACTAACGAGGCCCGACACTGCTTAGCTTCCGAGATCAGACGAGATCGGGCGCAATCAGTGTGGTGTGGCCGTAGGCTCTGGGCCTAGTGAGTTTTGTACTTTTAAGCATCTAGTCAGCTAGACCTTGCAATTTTGAAAGGCAATTGAGAAATGGCTCACTTCCTGAACTTGGAGCACAAAAAAGCCTACAGCACCTCGTATTCCCAGGCGGTCTCCCATCCAGGTACTAACGAGGCCCGACACTGCTTAGCTTCCGAGATCAGACGAGATCGGGCGCATTCAGTGTGGTGTGGCCGTAGGCTCTGGTTCTTGTGAGTTTTGTACTTTTAAGCATCTAGTCGGCTAGACCTTGCAGTTTTGAAAGGCAATTGAGAAATGGCTCACTTCCTGAACTTGGAGTACAAAAAAGCCTACAGCACCTGGTATTCCCAGGCGGTCTTCCATCCAGGTACTAACTAGGCCCGACACTGCTTAGCTTCTGAGATCAGACGAGATCAGGCACATTCAGTGTGGTGTGGCCGTAGGCTCTGGGCCTAGTGAGTTTTGTACTTTTAAGCATCTAGTCGGCTAGACCTTGCAGTTTTAAAAGGCAATTGAGAAAGGGCTCACTTCCTGAACTTGGAGCACAAAAAAGCCTACAGCACCTGGTATTCCCAGGCGGTCTCCCATCCAGGTACTAACTAGGCCTGACACTGCTTAACTTCCGAGATCAGTCGAGATCGGGTGCATTCAGTGTGGTGTGGCCGTAGGCTCTAGGAATGCTAAGAATATTACTCTTATGCATTTGCATTTAGTAAGCTAAGCCATGCAGCCACTTGCAACATGATACCACGCTCATCGCTCGATCAGGCTCGATCAGGCGAGATATATAAGACTGGTGGGCCCATTCAGGACTCCTATGTCTGGTAGGATAACTTTAATTCATCCATCCTGTGTCTGTTGCAGGGAGGTGGAGAGAACAATCAACACAATAATGGTTTTCTTTCATGCCTCTTGAAGGACTCAATATTCTCTGTACTGCATTACATGTGAAAGTTGATTTATTACCCATGAACACACTACCTGTATGCTAATTCTATGTAAAAAGGTAGCTCCAGCCCTCATGATGTTGTCCAACATTTCCGCTATAAAACGGGATACAATTATTTTGGAAACATACCAAATTTGAAAAATAATTGAGAAGTTGCGCAATTACTAATCATGGAGCACAAAAAAAGCCTACAGCACCTGGTATTCCCAGGCAGTCTCCCATCCAGGTACTAACTAGGCCCGACCCTGCTTAGCTTCCGAGATCGGGCGCATTCAGTGTGGTGTGGCCGTAGGCTCTGGGCCTAGTGAGTTTGTACTTTTAAGCATCTAGTCGGCTAGACCTTGCAGTTTTGAAAGGCAATTGTGAAATGGCTCACTTCCTGAACTTGGAGCACAAAAAAGCCTACAGCACCTGGTATTCCCAGGTGGTCTCCCATCCAGGTACTAACTAGGCCCGACACTGCTTAGCTTCCGAGATCAGACGAGATCGGGCGCATTCAGTGTGGTGTGGCCGTAGGCTCTGGGCCTAGTGAGTTTTGTACTTTTAAGCATCTAGTCGGCTAGACCTTGCAGTTTTGAAAGGCAATTGAGAAATGGCTCACTTCCTGAACTTGGAGTACAAAAAAGCCTACAGCACCTGGTATTCCCAGGCGGTCTCCCATCCAGGTACTAACTAGGCCCGACACTGCTTAGCTTCTGAGATCAGACGAGATCAGGCGCATTCAGTGTGGTGTGGCCGTAGGCTCTGGGCCTAGTGAGTGTTGTACTTTTAAGCATCTAGTCGGCTAGACCTTGCAGTTTTAAAAGGCAATTGAGAAAGGGCTCACTTCCTGAACTTGGAGCACAAAAAAGCCTACAGCACCTGGTATTCCCAGGCGGTCTCCCATCCAGGTACTAACTAGGCCTGACACTGCTTAACTTCCGAGATCAGACGAGATCGGGTGCATTCAGTGTGGTGTGGCCGTAGGCTCTAGGAATGCTAAGAATATTACTCTTATGCATTTGCATTTAGTAAGCTAAGCCATGCAGCCACTTGCAACATGATACCACGCTCATCGCTCGATCAGGCTCGATCAGGCGAGATATATAAGACTGGTGGGCCCATTCAGGACTCTTATGTCTGGTAGGATAACTTTAATTCATCCATCCTGTGTCTGTTGCAGGGAGGTGGAGAGAACAATCAACACAATAATGGTTTTCTTTCATGCCTCTTGAAGGACTCAATATTCTCTGTACTGCATTACATGTGAAAGTCGATTTATTACCCATGAACACACTACCTGTATGCTAATTCTATGTAAAAAGGTAGCTCCAGCCCTCATGATGTTGTCCAACATTTCCGCTATAAAACGGGATACAATTATTTTGGAAACATACCAAATTTGAAAAATAATTGAGAAGTTGCGCAATTACTAATCATGGAGCACAAAAAAGCCTACAGCACCTGGTATTCCCAGGCAGTCTCTCATCCAGGTACTAACTAGGCCTGACCCTGCTTAGCTTCCGAGATCGGGCACATTCAGTGTGGTGTGGCCGTAGGCTCTGGGCCTAGTGAGTTTTGTACTTTTAAGCATCTAGTCGGCTAGACCTTGCAGTTTTGAAAGGCAATTGTGAAATGGCTCACTTCCTGAACTTGGAGCACAAAAAAGCCTACAGCACCTGGTATTCCCAGGTGGTCTCCCATCCAGGTACTAACTAGGCCCGACACTGCTTAGCTTCCGAGATCAGACGAGATCGGGCGCAATCAGTGTGGTGTGGCCGTAGGCTCTGGGCCTAGTGAGTTTTGTACTTTTAAGCATCTAGTCAGCTAGACCTTGCAGTTTTGAAAGGCAATTGAGAAATGGCTCACTTCCTGAACTTGGAGCACAAAAAAGCCTACAGCACCTGGTATTCCCAGGCGGTCTCCCATCCAGGTACTAACGAGGCCCGACACTGCTTAGCTTCCGAGATCAGACGAGATCGGGCGCATTCAGTGTGGTGTGGCCGTAGGCTCTGGTTCTTGTGAGTTTTGTACTTTTAAGCATCTAGTCGGCTAGACCTTGCAGTTTTGAAAGGCAATTGAGAAATGGCTCACTTCCTGAACTTGGAGTACAAAAAAAGCCTACAGCACCTGGTATTCCCAGGCGGTCTTCCATCCAGGTACTAACTAGGCCCGACACTGCTTAGCTTCTGAGATCAGACGAGATCAGGCACATTCAGTGTGGTGTGGCCGTAGGCTCTGGGCCTAGTAAGTTTTGTACTTTTAAGCATCTAGTCGGCTAGACCTTGCAGTTTTAAAAGGCAATTGAGAAAGGGCTCACTTCCTGAACTTGGAGCACAAAAAAGCCTACAGCACCTGGTATTCCCAGGCGGTCTCCCATCCAGGTACTAACTAGGCCTGACACTGCTTAACTTCCGAGATCAGTCGAGATCGGGTGCATTCAGTGTGGTGTGGCCGTAGGCTCTAGGAATGCTAAGAATATTACTCTTATGCATTTGCATTTAGTAAGCTAAGCCATGCAGCCACTTGCAACATGATACCACGCTCATCGCTCGATCAGGCTCGATCAGGCGAGATATATAAGACTGGTGGGCCCATTCAGGACTCCTATGTCTGGTAGGATAACTTTAATTCATCCATCCTTTGTCTGTTGCAGGGAGGTGGAGAGAACAATCAACACAATAATGGTTTTCTTTCATGCCTCTTGAAGGACTCAATATTCTCTGTACTGCATTACATGTGAAAGTCGATTTATTACCCATGAACACACTACCTGTATGCTAATTCTATGTAAAAAGGTAGCTCCAGCCCTCATGATGTTGTCCAACATTTCCGCTATAAAACGGGATACAATTATTTTGGAAACATACCAAATTTGAAAAATAATTGAGAAGTTGCGCAATTACTAATCATGGAGCACAAAAAAGCCTACAGCACCTGGTATTCCCAGGCAGTCTCCAATCCAGGTACTAACTAGGCCTGACCCTGCTTAGCTTCCGAGATCGGGCGCATTCAGTGTGGTGTGGCCGTAGGCTCTGGGCCTAGTGAGTTTTGTACTTTTAAGCATCTAGTCGGCTAGACCTTGCAGTTTTGAAAGGCAATTGTGAAATGGCTCACTTCCTGAACTTGGAGCACAAAAAAGCCTACAGCACCTGGTATTCCCAGGTGGTCTCCCATCCAGGTACTAACTAGGCCCGACACTGCTTAGCTTCCGAGATCAGACGAGATCGGGCGCAATCAGTGTGGTGTGGCCGTAGGCTCTGGGCCTAGTGAGTTTTGTACTTTTAAGCATCTAGTCAGCTAGACCTTGCAGTTTTGAAAGGCAATTGAGAAATGGCTCACTTCCTGAACTTGGAGCACAAAAAAGCCTACAGCACCTGGTATTCCCAGGCGGTCTCCCATCCAGGTACTAACAAGGCCCGACACTGCTTAGCTTCCGATATCAGACGAGATCGGGTGCAATCAGTGTGGTGTGGCCGTAGGCTCTGGGCCTAGTGAGTTTTGTACTTTTAAGCATCTAGTCAGCTAGACCTTGCAATTTTGAAAGGCAATTGAGAAATGGCTCACTTCCTGAACTTGGAGCACAAAAAAGCCTACAGCACCTGGTATTCCCAGGCGGTCTCCCATCCAGGTACTAACTAGGCCCGACCCTGCTTAGCTTCCGAGATCGGGCGCATTCAGTGTGGTGTGGCCGTAGGCTCTGGGCCTAGTGAGTTTGTACTTTTAAGCATCTAGTCGGCTAGACCTTGCAGTTTTGAAAGGCAATTGTGAAATGGCTCACTTCCTGAACTTGGAGCACAAAAAAGCCTACAGCACCTGGTATTCCCAGGTGGTCTCCCATCCAGGTACTAACTAGGCCCGACACTGCTTAGCTTCCGAGATCAGACGAGATTGGGCGCATTCAGTGTGGTGTGGCCGTAGGCTCTGGGCCTAGTGAGTTTTGTACTTTTAAGCATCTAGTCGGCTAGACCTTGCAGTTTTGAAAGGCAATTGAGAAATGGCTCACTTCCTGAACTTGGAGTACAAAAAAGCCTACAGCACCTGGTATTCCCAGGCGGTCTCCCATCCAGGTACTAACTAGGCCCGACACTGCTTAGCTTCTGAGATCAGACGAGATCAGGCGCATTCAGTGTGGTGTGGCCGTAGGCTCTAGGCCTAGTGAGTGTTGTACTTTTAAGCATCTAGTCGGCTAGACCTTGCAGTTTTAAAAGGCAATTGAGAAAGGGCTCACTTCCTGAACTTGGAGCACAAAAAAGCCTACAGCACCTGGTATTCCCAGGCGGTCTCCCATCCAGGTACTAACTAGGCCTGACACTGCTTAACTTCCGAGATCAGACGAGATCGGGTGCATTCAGTGTGGTGTGGCCGTAGGCTCTAGGAATGCTAAGAATATTACTCTTATGCATTTGCATTTAGTAAGCTAAGCCATGCAGCCACTTGCAACATGATACCACGCTCATCGCTCGATCAGGCTCGATCAGGCGAGATATATAAGACTGGTGGGCCCATTCAGGACTCCTATGTCTGGTAGGATAACTTTAATTCATCCATCCTGTGTCTGTTGCAGGGAGGTGGAGAGAACAATCAACACAATAATGGTTTTCTTTCATGCCTCTTGAAGGACTCAATATTCTCTGTACTGCATTACATGTGAAAGTCGATTTATTACCCATGAACACACTACCTGTATGCTAATTCTATGTAAAAAGGTAGCTCCAGCCCTCATGATGTTGTCCAACATTTCCGCTATAAAACGGGATACAATTATTTTGGAAACATACCAAATTTGAAAAATAATTGAGAAGTTGCGCAATTACTAATCATGGAGCACAAAAAAGCCTACAGCACCTGGTATTCCCAGGCAGTCTCCCATCCAGGTACTAACTAGGCCTGACCCTGCTTAGCTTCCAAGATCGGGCACATTCAGTGTGGTGTGGCCGTAGGCTCTGGGCCTAGTGAGTTTTGTACTTTTAAGCATCTAGTCGGCTAGACCTTGCAGTTTTAAAAGGCAATTGAGAAAGGGCTCACTTCCTGAACTTGGAGCACAAAAAAGCCTACAGCACCTGGTATTCCCAGGCGGTCTCCCATCCAGGTACTAACTAGGCCTGACACTGCTTAACTTCCGAGATCAGTCGAGATCGGGTGCATTCAGTGTGGTGTGGCCGTAGGCTCTAGGAATGCTAAGAATATTACTCTTATGCATTTGCATTTAGTAAGCTAAGCCATGCAGCCACTTGCAACATGATACCACGCTCATCGCTCGATCAGGCTCGATCAGGCGAGATATATAAGACTGGTGGGCCCATTCAGGACTCCTATGTCTGGTAGGATAACTTTAATTCATCCATCCTTTGTCTGTTGCAGGGAGGTGGAGAGAACAATCAACACAATAATGGTTTTCTTTCATGCCTCTTGAAGGACTCAATATTCTCTGTACTGCATTACATGTGAAAGTCGATTTATTACCCATGAACACACTACCTGTATGCTAATTCTATGTAAAAAGGTAGCTCCAGCCCTCATGATGTTGTCCAACATTTCCGCTATAAAACGGGATACAATTATTTTGGAAACATACCAAATTTGAAAAATAATTGAGAAGTTGCGCAATTACTAATCATGGAGCACAAAAAAGCCTACAGCACCTGGTATTCCCAGGCAGTCTCCCATCCAGGTACTAACTAGGCCTGACCCTGCTTAGCTTCCGAGATCGGGCGCATTCAGTGTGGTGTGGCCGTAGGCTCTGGGCCTAGTGAGTTTTGTACTTTTAAGCATCTAGTCGGCTAGACCTTGCAGTTTTGAAAGGCAATTGTGAAATGGCTCACTTCCTGAACTTGGAGCACAAAAAAGCCTACAGCACCTGGTATTCCCAGGTGGTCTCCCATCCAGGTACTAACTAGGCCCGACACTGCTTAGCTTCCGAGATCAGACGAGATCGGGCGCAATCAGTGTGGTGTGGCCGTAGGCTCTGGGCCTAGTGAGTTTTGTACTTTTAAGCATCTAGTCAGCTAGACCTTGCAGTTTTGAAAGGCAATTGAGAAATGGCTCACTTCCTGAACTTGGAGCACAAAAAAGCCTACAGCACCTGGTATTCCCAGGCGGTCTCCCATCCAGGTACTAACGAGGCCCGAGCTTCCGATATCAGACGAGATCGGGCGCAATCAGTGTGGTGTGGCCGTAGGCTCTGGGCCTAGTGAGTTTTGTACTTTTAAGCATCTAGTCAGCTAGACCTTGCAATTTTGAAAGGCAATTGAGAAATGGCTCACTTCCTGAACTTGGAGCACAAAAAAGCCTACAGCACCTGGTATTCCCAGGCGGTCTCCCATCCAGGTACTAACTAGGCCCGACCCTGCTTAGCTTCCGAGATCGGGCGCATTCAGTGTGGTGTGGCCGTAGGCTCTGGGCCTAGTGAGTTTGTACTTTTAAGCATCTAGTCGGCTAGACCTTGCAGTTTTGAAAGGCAATTGTGAAATGGCTCACTTCCTGAACTTGGAGCACAAAAAAGCCTACAGCACCTGGTATTCCCAGGTGGTCTCCCATCCAGGTACTAACTAGGCCCGACACTGCTTAGCTTCCGAGATCAGACGAGATTGGGCGCATTCAGTGTGGTGTGGCCGTAGGCTCTGGGCCTAGTGAGTTTTGTACTTTTAAGCATCTAGTCGGCTAGACCTTGCAGTTTTGAAAGGCAATTGAGAAATGGCTCACTTCCTGAACTTGGAGTACAAAAAAGCCTACAGCACCTGGTATTCCCAGGCGGTCTCCCATCCAGGTACTAACTAGGCCCGACACTGCTTAGCTTCTGAGATCAGACGAGATCAGGCGCATTCAGTGTGGTGTGGCCGTAGGCTCTAGGCCTAGTGAGTGTTGTACTTTTAAGCATCTAGTCGGCTAGACCTTGCAGTTTTAAAAGGCAATTGAGAAAGGGCTCACTTCCTGAACTTGGAGCACAAAAAAGCCTACAGCACCTGGTATTCCCAGGCGGTCTCCCATCCAGGTACTAACTAGGCCTGACACTGCTTAACTTCCGAGATCAGACGAGATCGGGTGCATTCAGTGTGGTGTGGCCGTAGGCTCTAGGAATGCTAAGAATATTACTCTTATGCATTTGCATTTAGTAAGCTAAGCCATGCAGCCACTTGCAACATGATACCACGCTCATCGCTCGATCAGGCTCGATCAGGCGAGATATATAAGACTGGTGGGCCCATTCAGGACTCCTATGTCTGGTAGGATAACTTTAATTCATCCATCCTGTGTCTGTTGCAGGGAGGTGGAGAGAACAATCAACACAATAATGGTTTTCTTTCATGCCTCTTGAAGGACTCAATATTCTCTGTACTGCATTACATGTGAAAGTCGATTTATTACCCATGAACACACTACCTGTATGCTAATTCTATGTAAAAAGGTAGCTCCAGCCCTCATGATGTTGTCCAACATTTCCGCTATAAAACGGGATACAATTATTTTGGAAACATACCAAATTTGAAAAATAATTGAGAAGTTGCGCAATTACTAATCATGGAGCACAAAAAAGCCTACAGCACCTGGTATTCCCAGGCAGTCTCCCATCCAGGTACTAACTAGGCCTGACCCTGCTTAGCTTCCAAGATCGGGCACATTCAGTGTGGTGTGGCCGTAGGCTCTGGGCCTAGTGAGTTTTGTACTTTTAAGCATCTAGTCGGCTAGACCTTGCAGTTTTAAAAGGCAATTGAGAAAGGGCTCACTTCCTGAACTTGGAGCACAAAAAAGCCTACAGCACCTGGTATTCCCAGGCGGTCTCCCATCCAGGTACTAACTAGGCCTGACACTGCTTAACTTCCGAGATCAGTCGAGATCGGGTGCATTCAGTGTGGTGTGGCCGTAGGCTCTAGGAATGCTAAGAATATTACTCTTATGCATTTGCATTTAGTAAGCTAAGCCATGCAGCCACTTGCAACATGATACCACGCTCATCGCTCGATCAGGCTCGATCAGGCGAGATATATAAGACTGGTGGGCCCATTCAGGACTCCTATGTCTGGTAGGATAACTTTAATTCATCCATCCTTTGTCTGTTGCAGGGAGGTGGAGAGAACAATCAACACAATAATGGTTTTCTTTCATGCCTCTTGAAGGACTCAATATTCTCTGTACTGCATTACATGTGAAAGTCGATTTATTACCCATGAACACACTACCTGTATGCTAATTCTATGTAAAAAGGTAGCTCCAGCCCTCATGATGTTGTCCAACATTTCCGCTATAAAACGGGATACAATTATTTTGGAAACATACCAAATTTGAAAAATAATTGAGAAGTTGCGCAATTACTAATCATGGAGCACAAAAAAGCCTACAGCACCTGGTATTCCCAGGCAGTCTCCCATCCAGGTACTAACTAGGCCTGACCCTGCTTAGCTTCCGAGATCGGGCGCATTCAGTGTGGTGTGGCTGTAGGCTCTGGGCCTAGTGAGTTTTGTACTTTTAAGCATCTAGTCGGCTAGACCTTGCAGTTTTGAAAGGCAATTGTGAAATGGCTCACTTCCTGAACTTGGAGCACAAAAAAGCCTACAGCACCTGGTATTCCCAGGTGGTCTCCCATCCAGGTACTAACTAGGCCCGACACTGCTTAGCTTCCGAGATCAGACGAGATCGGGCGCAATCAGTGTGGTGTGGCCGTAGGCTCTGGGCCTAGTGAGTTTTGTACTTTTAAGCATCTAGTCAGCTAGACCTTGCAGTTTTGAAAGGCAATTGAGAAATGGCTCACTTCCTGAACTTGGAGCACAAAAAAGCCTACAGCACCTGGTATTCCCAGGCGGTCTCCCATCCAGGTACTAACGAGGCCCGACACTGCTTAGCTTCCGATATCAGACGAGATCGGGCGCAATCAGTGTGGTGTGGCCGTAGGCTCTGGGCCTAGTGAGTTTTGTACTTTTAAGCATCTAGTCAGCTAGACCTTGCAATTTTGAAAGGCAATTGAGAAATGGCTCACTTCCTGAACTTGGAGCACAAAAAAGCCTACAGCACCTGGTATTCCCAGGCGGTCTCCCATCCAGGTACTAACTAGGCCCGACCCTGCTTAGCTTCCGAGATCGGGCGCATTCAGTGTGGTGTGGCCGTAGGCTCTGGGCCTAGTGAGTTTGTACTTTTAAGCATCTAGTCGGCTAGACCTTGCAGTTTTGAAAGGCAATTGTGAAATGGCTCACTTCCTGAACTTGGAGCACAAAAAAGCCTACAGCACCTGGTATTCCCAGGTGGTCTCCCATCCAGGTACTAACTAGGCCCGACACTGCTTAGCTTCCGAGATCAGACGAGATTGGGCGCATTCAGTGTGGTGTGGCCGTAGGCTCTGGGCCTAGTGAGTTTTGTACTTTTAAGCATCTAGTCGGCTAGACCTTGCAGTTTTGAAAGGCAATTGAGAAATGGCTCACTTCCTGAACTTGGAGTACAAAAAAGCCTACAGCACCTGGTATTCCCAGGCGGTCTCCCATCCAGGTACTAACTAGGCCCGACACTGCTTAGCTTCTGAGATCAGACGAGATCAGGCGCATTCAGTGTGGTGTGGCCGTAGGCTCTAGGCCTAGTGAGTGTTGTACTTTTAAGCATCTAGTCGGCTAGACCTTGCAGTTTTAAAAGGCAATTGAGAAAGGGCTCACTTCCTGAACTTGGAGCACAAAAAAGCCTACAGCACCTGGTATTCCCAGGCGGTCTCCCATCCAGGTACTAACTAGGCCTGACACTGCTTAACTTCCGAGATCAGACGAGATCGGGTGCATTCAGTGTGGTGTGGCCGTAGGCTCTAGGAATGCTAAGAATATTACTCTTATGCATTTGCATTTAGTAAGCTAAGCCATGCAGCCACTTGCAACATGATACCACGCTCATCGCTCGATCAGGCTCGATCAGGCGAGATATATAAGACTGGTGGGCCCATTCAGGACTCCTATGTCTGGTAGGATAACTTTAATTCATCCATCCTGTGTCTGTTGCAGGGAGGTGGAGAGAACAATCAACACAATAATGGTTTTCTTTCATGCCTCTTGAAGGACTCAATATTCTCTGTACTGCATTACATGTGAAAGTCGATTTATTACCCATGAACACACTACCTGTATGCTAATTCTATGTAAAAAGGTAGCTCCAGCCCTCATGATGTTGTCCAACATTTCCGCTATAAAACGGGATACAATTATTTTGGAAACATACCAAATTTGAAAAATAATTGAGAAGTTGCGCAATTACTAATCATGGAGCACAAAAAAGCCTACAGCACCTGGTATTCCCAGGCAGTCTCCCATCCAGGTACTAACTAGGCCTGACCCTGCTTAGCTTCCAAGATCGGGCACATTCAGTGTGGTGTGGCCGTAGGCTCTGGGCCTAGTGAGTTTTGTACTTTTAAGCATCTAGTCGGCTAGACCTTGCAGTTTTAAAAGGCAATTGAGAAAGGGCTCACTTCCTGAACTTGGAGCACAAAAAAGCCTACAGCACCTGGTATTCCCAGGCGGTCTCCCATCCAGGTACTAACTAGGCCTGACACTGCTTAACTTCCGAGATCAGTCGAGATCGGGTGCATTCAGTGTGGTGTGGCCGTAGGCTCTAGGAATGCTAAGAATATTACTCTTATGCATTTGCATTTAGTAAGCTAAGCCATGCAGCCACTTGCAACATGATACCACGCTCATCGCTCGATCAGGCTCGATCAGGCGAGATATATAAGACCGGTGGGCCCATTCAGGACTCCTATGTCTGGTAGGATAACTTTAATTCATCCATCCTTTGTCTGTTGCAGGGAGGTGGAGAGAACAATCAACACAATAATGGTTTTCTTTCATGCCTCTTGAAGGACTCAATATTCTCTGTACTGCATTACATGTGAAAGTCGATTTATTACCCATGAACACACTACCTGTATGCTAATTCTATGTAAAAAGGTAGCTCCAGCCCTCATGATGTTGTCCAACATTTCCGCTATAAAACGGGATACAATTATTTTGGAAACATACCAAATTTGAAAAATAATTGAGAAGTTGCGCAATTACTAATCATGGAGCACAAAAAAGCCTACAGCACCTGGTATTCCCAGGCAGTCTCCCATCCAGGTACTAACTAGGCCTGACCCTGCTTAGCTTCCGAGATCGGGCGCATTCAGTGTGGTGTGGCCGTAGGCTCTGGGCCTAGTGAGTTTTGTACTTTTAAGCATCTAGTCGGCTAGACCTTGCAGTTTTGAAAGGCAATTGTGAAATGGCTCACTTCCTGAACTTGGAGCACAAAAAAGCCTACAGCACCTGGTATTCCCAGGTGGTCTCCCATCCAGGTACTAACTAGGCCCGACACTGCTTAGCTTCCGAGATCAGACGAGATCGGGCGCAATCAGTGTGGTGTGGCCGTAGGCTCTGGGCCTAGTGAGTTTTGTACTTTTAAGCATCTAGTCAGCTAGACCTTGCAGTTTTGAAAGGCAATTGAGAAATGGCTCACTTCCTGAACTTGGAGCACAAAAAAGCCTACAGCACCTGGTATTCCCAGGCGGTCTCCCATCCAGGTACTAACGAGGCCCGACACTGCTTAGCTTCCGATATCAGACGAGATCGGGCGCAATCAGTGTGGTGTGGCCGTAGGCTCTGGGCCTAGTGAGTTTTGTACTTTTAAGCATCTAGTCAGCTAGACCTTGCAATTTTGAAAGGCAATTGAGAAATGGCTCACTTCCTGAACTTGGAGCACAAAAAAGCCTACAGCACCTGGTATTCCCAGGCGGTCTCCCATCCAGGTACTAACTAGGCCCGACCCTGCTTAGCTTCCGAGATCGGGCGCATTCAGTGTGGTGTGGCCGTAGGCTCTGGGCCTAGTGAGTTTGTACTTTTAAGCATCTAGTCGGCTAGACCTTGCGGTTTTGAAAGGCAATTGTGAAATGGCTCACTTCCTGAACTTGGAGCACAAAAAAGCCTACAGCACCTGGTATTCCCAGGTGGTCTCCCATCCAGGTACTAACTAGGCCCGACACTGCTTAGCTTCCGAGATCAGACGAGATTGGGCGCATTCAGTGTGGTGTGGCCGTAGGCTCTGGGCCTAGTGAGTTTTGTACTTTTAAGCATCTAGTCGGCTAGACCTTGCAGTTTTGAAAGGCAATTGAGAAATGGCTCACTTCCTGAACTTGGAGTACAAAAAAGCCTACAGCACCTGGTATTCCCAGGCGGTCTCCCATCCAGGTACTAACTAGGCCCGACACTGCTTAGCTTCTGAGATCAGACGAGATCAGGCGCATTCAGTGTGGTGTGGCCGTAGGCTCTAGGCCTAGTGAGTGTTGTACTTTTAAGCATCTAGTCGGCTAGACCTTGCAGTTTTAAAAGGCAATTGAGAAAGGGCTCACTTCCTGAACTTGGAGCACAAAAAAGCCTACAGCACCTGGTATTCCCAGGCGGTCTCCCATCCAGGTACTAACTAGGCCTGACACTGCTTAACTTCCGAGATCAGACGAGATCGGGTGCATTCAGTGTGGTGTGGCCGTAGGCTCTAGGAATGCTAAGAATATTACTCTTATGCATTTGCATTTAGTAAGCTAAGCCATGCAGCCACTTGCAACATGATACCACGCTCATCGCTCGATCAGGCTCGATCAGGCGAGATATATAAGACTGGTGGGCCCATTCAGGACTCCTATGTCTGGTAGGATAACTTTAATTCATCCATCCTGTGTCTGTTGCAGGGAGGTGGAGAGAACAATCAACACAATAATGGTTTTCTTTCATGCCTCTTGAAGGACTCAATATTCTCTGTACTGCATTACATGTGAAAGTCGATTTATTACCCATGAACACACTACCTGTATGCTAATTCTATGTAAAAAGGTAGCTCCAGCCCTCATGATGTTGTCCAACATTTCCGCTATAAAACGGGATACAATTATTTTGGAAACATACCAAATTTGAAAAATAATTGAGAAGTTGCGCAATTACTAATCATGGAGCACAAAAAAGCCTACAGCACCTGGTATTCCCAGGCAGTCTCCCATCCAGGTACTAACTAGGCCTGACCCTGCTTAGCTTCCAAGATCGGGCACATTCAGTGTGGTGTGGCCGTAGGCTCTGGGCCTAGTGAGTTTTGTACTTTTAAGCATCTAGTCGGCTAGACCTTGCAGTTTTAAAAGGCAATTGAGAAAGGGCTCACTTCCTGAACTTGGAGCACAAAAAAGCCTACAGCACCTGGTATTCCCAGGCGGTCTCCCATCCAGGTACTAACTAGGCCTGACACTGCTTAACTTCCGAGATCAGTCGAGATCGGGTGCATTCAGTGTGGTGTGGCCGTAGGCTCTAGGAATGCTAAGAATATTACTCTTATGCATTTGCATTTAGTAAGCTAAGCCATGCAGCCACTTGCAACATGATACCACGCTCATCGCTCGATCAGGCTCGATCAGGCGAGATATATAAGACTGGTGGGCCCATTCAGGACTCCTATGTCTGGTAGGATAACTTTAATTCATCCATCCTTTGTCTGTTGCAGGGAGGTGGAGAGAACAATCAACACAATAATGGTTTTCTTTCATGCCTCTTGAAGGACTCAATATTCTCTGTACTGCATTACATGTGAAAGTCGATTTATTACCCATGAACACACTACCTGTATGCTAATTCTATGTAAAAAGGTAGCTCCAGCCCTCATGATGTTGTCCAACATTTCCGCTATAAAACGGGATACAATTATTTTGGAAACATACCAAATTTGAAAAATAATTGAGAAGTTGCGCAATTACTAATCATGGAGCACAAAAAAGCCTACAGCACCTGGTATTCCCAGGCAGTCTCCCATCCAGGTACTAACTAGGCCTGACCCTGCTTAGCTTCCGAGATCGGGCGCATTCAGTGTGGTGTGGCCGTAGGCTCTGGGCCTAGTGAGTTTTGTACTTTTAAGCATCTAGTCGGCTAGACCTTGCAGTTTTGAAAGGCAATTGTGAAATGGCTCACTTCCTGAACTTGGAGCACAAAAAAGCCTACAGCACCTGGTATTCCCAGGTGGTCTCCCATCCAGGTACTAACTAGGCCCGACACTGCTTAGCTTCCGAGATCAGACGAGATCGGGCGCAATCAGTGTGGTGTGGCCGTAGGCTCTGGGCCTAGTGAGTTTTGTACTTTTAAGCATCTAGTCAGCTAGACCTTGCAGTTTTGAAAGGCAATTGAGAAATGGCTCACTTCCTGAACTTGGAGCACAAAAAACCCTACAGCACCTGGTATTCCCAGGCGGTCTCCCATCCAGGTACTAACGAGGCCCGACACTGCTTAGCTTCCGAGATCAGACGAGATCGGGCGCAATCAGTGTGGTGTGGCCGTAGGCTCTGGGCCTAGTGAGTTTTGTACTTTTAAGCATCTAGTCAGCTAGACCTTGCAATTTTGAAAGGCAATTGAGAAATGGCTCACTTCCTGAACTTGGAGCACAAAAAAGCCTACAGCACCTGGTATTCCCAGGCGGTCTCCCATCCAGGTACTAACTAGGCCCGACCCTGCTTAGCTTCCGAGATCGGGCGCATTCAGTGTGGTGTGGCCGTAGGCTCTGGGCCTAGTGAGTTTGTACTTTTAAGCATCTAGTCGGCTAGACCTTGCAGTTTTGAAAGGCAATTGTGAAATGGCTCACTTCCTGAACTTGGAGTACAAAAAAGCCTACAGCACCTGGTATTCCCAGGCGGTCTCCCATCCAGGTACTAACTAGGCCCGACACTGCTTAGCTTCTGAGATCAGACGAGATCAGGCGCATTCAGTGTGGTGTGGCCGTAGGCTCTAGGCCTAGTGAGTGTTGTACTTTTAAGCATCTAGTCGGCTAGACCTTGCAGTTTTAAAAGGCAATTGAGAAAGGGCTCACTTCCTGAACTTGGAGCACAAAAAAGCCTACAGCACCTGGTATTCCCAGGCGGTCTCCCATCCAGGTACTAACTAGGCCTGACACTGCTTAACTTCCGAGATCAGACGAGATTGGGTGCATTCAGTGTGGTGTGGCCGTAGGCTCTAGGAATGCTAAGAATATTACTCTTATGCATTTGCATTTAGTAAGCTAAGCCATGCAGCCACTTGCAACATGATACCACGCTCATCGCTCGATCAGGCTCGATCAGGCGAGATATATAAGACTGGTGGGCCCATTCAGGACTCCTATGTCTGGTAGGATAACTTTAATTCATCCATCCTGTGTCTGTTGCAGGGAGGTGGAGAGAACAATCAACACAATAATGGTTTTCTTTCATGCCTCTTGAAGGACTCAATATTCTCTGTACTGCATTACATGTGAAAGTCGATTTATTACCCATGAACACACTACCTGTATGCTAATTCTATGTAAAAAGGTAGCTCCAGCCCTCATGATGTTGTCCAACATTTCCGCTATAAAACGGGATACAATTATTTTGGAAACATACCAAATTTGAAAAATAATTGAGAAGTTGCGCAATTACTAATCATGGAGCACAAAAAAGCCTACAGCACCTGGTATTCCCAGGCAGTCTCCCATCCAGGTACTAACTAGGCCTGACCCTGCTTAGCTTCCGAGATCGGGCACATTCAGTGTGGTGTGGCCGTAGGCTCTGGGCCTAGTGAGTTTTGTACTTTTAAGCATCTAGTCGGCTAGACCTTGCAGTTTTAAAAGGCAATTGAGAAAGGGCTCACTTCCTGAACTTGGAGCACAAAAAAGCCTACAGCACCTGGTATTCCCAGGCGGTCTCCCATCCAGGTACTAACTAGGCCTGACACTGCTTAACTTCCGAGATCAGTCGAGATCGGGTGCATTCAGTGTGGTGTGGCCGTAGGCTCTAGGAATGCTAAGAATATTACTCTTATGCATTTGCATTTAGTAAGCTAAGCCATGCAGCCACTTGCAACATGATACCACGCTCATCGCTCGATCAGGCTCGATCAGGCGAGATATATAAGACTGGTGGGCCCATTCAGGACTCCTATGTCTGGTAGGATAACTTTAATTCATCCATCCTTTGTCTGTTGCAGGGAGGTGGAGAGAACAATCAACACAATAATGGTTTTCTTTCATGCCTCTTGAAGGACTCAATATTCTCTGTACTGCATTACATGTGAAAGTCGATTTATTACCCATGAACACACTACCTGTATGCTAATTCTATGTAAAAAGGTAGCTCCAGCCCTCATGATGTTGTCCAACATTTCCGCTATAAAACGGGATACAATTATTTTGGAAACATACCAAATTTGAAAAATAATTGAGAAGTTGCGCAATTACTAATCATGGAGCACAAAAAAGCCTACAGCACCTGGTATTCCCAGGCAGTCTCCCATCCAGGTACTAACTAGGCCTGACCCTGCTTAGCTTCCGAGATCGGGCGCATTCAGTGTGGTGTGGCCGTAGGCTCTGGGCCTAGTGAGTTTTGTACTTTTAAGCATCTAGTCGGCTAGACCTTGCAGTTTTGAAAGGCAATTGTGAAATGGCTCACTTCCTGAACTTGGAGCACAAAAAAGCCTACAGCACCTGGTATTCCCAGGTGGTCTCCCATCCAGGTACTAACTAGGCCCGACACTGCTTAGCTTCCGAGATCAGACGAGATCGGGCGCAATCAGTGTGGTGTGGCCGTAGGCTCTGGGCCTAGTGAGTTTTGTACTTTTAAGCATCTAGTCAGCTAGACCTTGCAGTTTTGAAAGGCAATTGAGAAATGGCTCACTTCCTGAACTTGGAGCACAAAAAAGCCTACAGCACCTGGTATTCCCAGGCGGTCTCCCATCCAGGTACTAACGAGGCCCGACACTGCTTAGCTTCCGATATCAGACGAGATCGGGCGCAATCAGTGTGGTGTGGCCGTAGGCTCTGGGCCTAGTGAGTTTTGTACTTTTAAGCATCTAGTCAGCTAGACCTTGCAATTTTGAAAGGCAATTGAGAAATGGCTCACTTCCTGAACTTGGAGCACAAAAAAGCCTACAGCACCTGGTATTCCCAGGCGGTCTCCCATCCAGGTACTAACTAGGCCCGACCCTGCTTAGCTTCCGAGATCGGGCGCATTCAGTGTGGTGTGGCCGTAGGCTCTGGGCCTAGTGAGTTTGTACTTTTAAGCATCTAGTCGGCTAGACCTTGCAGTTTTGAAAGGCAATTGTGAAATGGCTCACTTCCTGAACTTGGAGCACAAAAAAGCCTACAGCACCTGGTATTCCCAGGTGGTCTCCCATCCAGGTACTAACTAGGCCCGACACTGCTTAGCTTCCGAGATCAGACGAGATTGGGCGCATTCAGTGTGGTGTGGCCGTAGGCTCTGGGCCTAGTGAGTTTTGTACTTTTAAGCATCTAGTCGGCTAGACCTTGCAGTTTTGAAAGGCAATTGAGAAATGGCTCACTTCCTGAACTTGGAGTACAAAAAAGCCTACAGCACCTGGTATTCCCAGGCGGTCTCCCATCCAGGTACTAACTAGGCCCGACACTGCTTAGCTTCTGAGATCAGACGAGATCAGGCGCATTCAGTGTGGTGTGGCCGTAGGCTCTAGGCCTAGTGAGTGTTGTACTTTTAAGCATCTAGTCGGCTAGACCTTGCAGTTTTAAAAGGCAATTGAGAAAGGGCTCACTTCCTGAACTTGGAGCACAAAAAAGCCTACAGCACCTGGTATTCCCAGGCGGTCTCCCATCCAGGTACTAACTAGGCCTGACACTGCTTAACTTCCGAGATCAGACGAGATCGGGTGCATTCAGTGTGGTGTGGCCGTAGGCTCTAGGAATGCTAAGAATATTACTCTTATGCATTTGCATTTAGTAAGCTAAGCCATGCAGCCACTTGCAACATGATACCACGCTCATCGCTCGATCAGGCTCGATCAGGCGAGATATATAAGACTGGTGGGCCCATTCAGGACTCCTATGTCTGGTAGGATAACTTTAATTCATCCATCCTGTGTCTGTTGCAGGGAGGTGGAGAGAACAATCAACACAATAATGGTTTTCTTTCATGCCTCTTGAAGGACTCAATATTCTCTGTACTGCATTACATGTGAAAGTCGATTTATTACCCATGAACACACTACCTGTATGCTAATTCTATGTAAAAAGGTAGCTCCAGCCCTCATGATGTTGTCCAACATTTCCGCTATAAAACGGGATACAATTATTTTGGAAACATACCAAATTTGAAAAATAATTGAGAAGTTGCGCAATTACTAATCATGGAGCACAAAAAAGCCTACAGCACCTGGTATTCCCAGGCAGTCTCCCATCCAGGTACTAACTAGGCCTGACCCTGCTTAGCTTCCGAGATCGGGCACATTCAGTGTGGTGTGGCCGTAGGCTCTGGGCCTAGTGAGTTTTGTACTTTTAAGCATCTAGTCGGCTAGACCTTGCAGTTTTAAAAGGCAATTGAGAAAGGGCTCACTTCCTGAACTTGGAGCACAAAAAAGCCTACAGCACCTGGTATTCCCAGGCGGTCTCCCATCCAGGTACTAACTAGGCCTGACACTGCTTAACTTCCGAGATCAGTCGAGATCGGGTGCATTCAGTGTGGTGTGGCCGTAGGCTCTAGGAATGCTAAGAATATTACTCTTATGCATTTGCATTTAGTAAGCTAAGCCATGCAGCCACTTGCAACATGATACCACGCTCATCGCTCGATCAGGCTCGATCAGGCGAGATATATAAGACTGGTGGGCCCATTCAGGACTCCTATGTCTGGTAGGATAACTTTAATTCATCCATCCTTTGTCTGTTGCAGGGAGGTGGAGAGAACAATCAACACAATAATGGTTTTCTTTCATGCCTCTTGAAGGACTCAATATTCTCTGTACTGCATTACATGTGAAAGTCGATTTATTACCCATGAACACACTACCTGTATGCTAATTCTATGTAAAAAGGTAGCTCCAGCCCTCATGATGTTGTCCAACATTTCCGCTATAAAACGGGATACAATTATTTTGGAAACATACCAAATTTGAAAAATAATTGAGAAGTTGCGCAATTACTAATCATGGAGCACAAAAAAGCCTACAGCACCTGGTATTCCCAGGCAGTCTCCCATCCAGGTACTAACTAGGCCTGACCCTGCTTAGCTTCCGAGATCGGGCGCATTCAGTGTGGTGTGGCCGTAGGCTCTGGGCCTAGTGAGTTTTGTACTTTTAAGCATCTAGTCGGCTAGACCTTGCAGTTTTGAAAGGCAATTGTGAAATGGCTCACTTCCTGAACTTGGAGCACAAAAAAGCCTACAGCACCTGGTATTCCCAGGTGGTCTCCCATCCAGGTACTAACTAGGCCCGACACTGCTTAGCTTCCGAGATCAGACGAGATCGGGCGCAATCAGTGTGGTGTGGCCGTAGGCTCTGGGCCTAGTGAGTTTTGTACTTTTAAGCATCTAGTCAGCTAGACCTTGCAGTTTTGAAAGGCAATTGAGAAATGGCTCACTTCCTGAACTTGGAGCACAAAAAAGCCTACAGCACCTGGTATTCCCAGGCGGTCTCCCATCCAGGTACTAACGAGGCCCGACACTGCTTAGCTTCCGAGATCAGACGAGATCGGGCGCAATCAGTGTGGTGTGGCCGTAGGCTCTGGGCCTAGTGAGTTTTGTACTTTTAAGCATCTAGTCAGCTAGACCTTGCAATTTTGAAAGGCAATTGAGAAATGGCTCACTTCCTGAACTTGGAACACAAAAAAGCCTACAGCACCTGGTATTCCCAGGCGGTCTCCCATCCAGGTACTAACTAGGCCCGACCCTGCTTAGCTTCCGAGATCGGGCGCATTCAGTGTGGTGTGGCCGTAGGCTCTGGGCCTAGTGAGTTTGTACTTTTAAGCATCTAGTCGGCTAGACCTTGCAGTTTTGAAAGGCAATTGTGAAATGGCTCACTTCCTGAACTTGGAGCACAAAAAAGCCTACAGCACCTGGTATTCCCAGGTGGTCTCCCATCCAGGTACTAACTAGGCCCAACACTGCTTAGCTTCCGAGATCAGACGAGAATGGGCGCATTCAGTGTGGTGTGGCCGTAGGCTCTGGGCCTAGTGAGTTTTGTACTTTTAAGCATCTAGTCGGCTAGACCTTGCAGTTTTGAAAGGCAATTGAGAAATGGCTCACTTCCTGAACTTGGAGTACAAAAAAGCCTACAGCACCTGGTATTCCCAGGCGGTCTCCCATCCAGGTACTAACTAGGCCCGACACTGCTTAGCTTCTGAGATCAGACGAGATCAGGCGCATTCAGTGTGGTGTGGCCGTAGGCTCTAGGCCTAGTGAGTGTTGTACTTTTAAGCATCTAGTCGGCTAGACCTTGCAGTTTTAAAAGGCAATTGAGAAAGGGCTCACTTCCTGAACTTGGAGCACAAAAAAGCCTACAGCACCTGGTATTCCCAGGCGGTCTCCCATCCAGGTACTAACTAGGCCTGACACTGCTTAACTTCCGAGATCAGACGAGATCGGGTGCATTCAGTGTGGTGTGGCCGTAGGCTCTAGGAATGCTAAGAATATTACTCTTATGCATTTGCATTTAGTAAGCTAAGCCATGCAGCCACTTGCAACATGATACCACGCTCATCGCTCGATCAGGCTCGATCAGGCGAGATATATAAGACTGGTGGGCCCATTCAGGACTCCTATGTCTGGTAGGATAACTTTAATTCATCCATCCTGTGTCTGTTGCAGGGAGGTGGAGAGAACAATCAACACAATAATGGTTTTCTTTCATGCCTCTTGAAGGACTCAATATTCTCTGTACTGCATTACATGTGAAAGTCGATTTATTACCCATGAACACACTACCTGTATGCTAATTCTATGTAAAAAGGTAGCTCCAGCCCTCATGATGTTGTCCAACATTTCCGCTATAAAACGGGATACAATTATTTTGGAAACATACCAAATTTGAAAAATAATTGAGAAGTTGCGCAATTACTAATCATGGAGCACAAAAAAGCCTACAGCACCTGGTATTCCCAGGCAGTCTCCCATCCAGGTACTAACTAGGCCTGACCCTGCTTAGCTTCCAAGATCGGGCACATTCAGTGTGGTGTGGCCGTAGGCTCTGGGCCTAGTGAGTTTTGTACTTTTAAGCATCTAGTCGGCTAGACCTTGCAGTTTTGAAAGACAATTGTGAAATGGCTCACTTCCTGAACTTGGAGCACAAAAAAGCCTACAGCACCTGGTATTCCCAGGTGGTCTCCCATCCAGGTACTAACTAGGCCCGACACTGCTTAGCTTCCGAGATCAGACGAGATCGGGCGCAATCAGTGTGGTGTGGCCGTAGGCTCTGGGCCTAGTGAGTTTTGTACTTTTAAGCATCTAGTCAGCTAGACCTTGCAGTTTTGAAAGGCAATTGAGAAATGGCTCACTTCCTGAACTTGGAGCACAAAAAAGCCTACAGCACCTGGTATTCCCAGGCAGTCTCCCATCCAGGTACTAACGAGGCCCGACACTGCTTAGCTTCCGAGATCAGACGAGATCGGGCGCATTCAGTGTGGTGTGGCCGTAGGCTCTGGTTCTTGTGAGTTTTGTACTTTTAAGCATCTAGTCGGCTAGACCTTGCAGTTTTGAAAGGCAATTGAGAAATGGCTCACTTCCTGAACTTGGAGTACAAAAAAGCCTACAGCACCTGGTATTCCCAGGCGGTCTTCCATCCAGGTACTAACGAGGCCCGACACTGCTTAGCTTCTGAGATCAGACGAGATCAGGCACATTCAGTGTGGTGTGGCCGTAGGCTCTGGGCCTAGTGAGTTTTGTACTTTTAAGCATCTAGTCAGCTAGACCTTGCAATTTTGAAAGGCAATTGAGAAATGGCTCACTTCCTGAACTTGGAGCACAAAAAAGCCTACAGCACCTGGTATTCCCAGGTGGTCTCCCATCCAGGTACTAACTAGGCCCGACCCTGCTTAGCTTCCGAGATCGGGCGCATTCAGTGTGGTGTGGCCGTAGGCTCTGGGCCTAGTGAGTTTGTACTTTTAAGCATCTAGTCGGCTAGACCTTGCAGTTTTGAAAGGCAATTGTGAAATGGCTCACTTCCTGAACTTGGAGCACAAAAAAGCCTACAGCACCTGGTATTCCCAGGTGGTCTCCCATCCAGGTACTAACTAGGCCCGACACTGCTTAGCTTCCGAGATCAGACGAGATTGGGCGCATTCAGTGTGGTGTGGCCGTAGGCTCTGGGCCTAGTGAGTTTTGTACTTTTAAGCATCTAGTCGGCTAGACCTTGCAGTTTTGAAAGGCAATTGAGAAATGGCTCACTTCCTGAACTTGGAGTACAAAAAAGCCTACAGCACCTGGTATTCCCAGGCGGTCTCCCATCCAGGTACTAACTAGGCCCGACACTGCTTAGCTTCTGAGATCAGACGAGATCAGGCGCATTCAGTGTGGTGTGGCCGTAGGCTCTGGGCCTAGTGAGTTTTGTACTTTTAAGCATCTAGTCGGCTAGACCTTGCAGTTTTAAAAGGCAATTGAGAAAGGGCTCACTTCCTGAACTTGGAGCACAAAAAAGCCTACAGCACCTGGTATTCCCAGGCGGTCTCCCATCCAGGTACTAACTAGGCCTGACACTGCTTAACTTCCGAGATCAGTCGAGATCGGGTGCATTCAGTGTGGTGTGGCCGTAGGCTCTAGGAATGCTAAGAATATTACTCTTATGCATTTGCATTTAGTAAGCTAAGCCATGCAGCCACTTGCAACATGATACCACGCTCATCGCTCGATCAGGCTCGATCAGGCGAGATATATAAGACTGGTGGGCCCATTCAGGACTCCTATGTCTGGTAGGATAACTTTAATTCATCCATCCTTTGTCTGTTGCAGGGAGGTGGAGAGAACAATCAACACAATAATGGTTTTCTTTCATGCCTCTTGAAGGACTCAATATTCTCTGTACTGCATTACATGTGAAAGTCGATTTATTACCCATGAACACACTACCTGTATGCTAATTCTATGTAAAAAGGTAGCTCCAGCCCTCATGATGTTGTCCAACATTTCCGCTATAAAACGGGATACAATTATTTTGGAAACATACCAAATTTGAAAAATAATTGAGAAGTTGCGCAATTACTAATCATGGAGCACAAAAAAGCCTACAGCACCTGGTATTCCCAGGCAGTCTCCCATCCAGGTACTAACTAGGCCTGACCCTGCTTAGCTTCCGAGATCGGGCGCATTCAGTGTGGTGTGGCCGTAGGCTCTGGGCCTAGTGAGTTTTGTACTTTTAAGCATCTAGTCGGCTAGACCTTGCAGTTTTGAAAGGCAATTGAGAAATGGCTCACTTCCTGAACTTGGAGCACAAAAAAGCCTACAGCACCTGGTATTCCCAGGCGGTCTCCCATCCAGGTACTAACGAGGCCCGACACTGCTTAGCTTCCGAGATCAGACGAGATCGGGCGCAATCAGTGTGGTGTGGCCGTAGGCTCTGGGCCTAGTGAGTTTTGTACTTTTAAGCATCTAGTCAGCTAGACCTTGCAATTTTGAAAGGCAATTGAGAAATGGCTCACTTCCTGAACTTGGAGCACAAAAAAGCCTACAGCACCTGGTATTCCCAGGCGGTCTCCCATCCAGGTACTAACTAGGCCCGACCCTGCTTAGCTTCCGAGATCGGGCGCATTCAGTGTGGTGTGGCCGTAGGCTCTGGGCCTAGTGAGTTTGTACTTTTAAGCATCTAGTCGGCTAGACCTTGCAGTTTTGAAAGGCAATTGTGAAATGGCTCACTTCCTGAACTTGGAGCACAAAAAAGCCTACAGCACCTGGTATTCCCAGGTGGTCTCCCATCCAGGTACTAACTAGGCCCGACACTGCTTAGCTTCCGAGATCAGACGAGATTGGGCGCATTCAGTGTGGTGTGGCCGTAGGCTCTGGGCCTAGTGAGTTTTGTACTTTTAAGCATCTAGTCGGCTAGACCTTGCAGTTTTGAAAGGCAATTGAGAAATGGCTCACTTCCTGAACTTGGAGTACAAAAAAGCCTACAGCACCTGGTATTCCCAGGCGGTCTCCCATCCAGGTACTAACTAGGCCCGACACTGCTTAGCTTCTGAGATCAGACGAGATCAGGCGCATTCAGTGTGGTGTGGCCGTAGGCTCTAGGCCTAGTGAGTGTTGTACTTTTAAGCATCTAGTCGGCTAGACCTTGCAGTTTTAAAAGGCAATTGAGAAAGGGCTCACTTCCTGAACTTGGAGCACAAAAAAGCCTACAGCACCTGGTATTCCCAGGCGGCCTCCCATCCAGGTACTAACTAGGCCTGACACTGCTTAACTTCCGAGATCAGACGAGATCGGGTGCATTCAGTGTGGTGTGGCCGTAGGCTCTAGGAATGCTAAGAATATTACTCTTATGCATTTGCATTTAGTAAGCTAAGCCATGCAGCCACTTGCAACATGATACCACGCTCATCGCTCGATCAGGCTCGATCAGGCGAGATATATAAGACTGGTGGGCCCATTCAGGACTCCTATGTCTGGTAGGATAACTTTAATTCATCCATCCTGTGTCTGTTGCAGGGAGGTGGAGAGAACAATCAACACAATAATGGTTTTCTTTCATGCCTCTTGAAGGACTCAATATTCTCTGTACTGCATTACATGTGAAAGTCGATTTATTACCCATGAACACACTACCTGTATGCTAATTCTATGTAAAAAGGTAGCTCCAGCCCTCATGATGTTGTCCAACATTTCCGCTATAAAACGGGATACAATTATTTTGGAAACATACCAAATTTGAAAAATAATTGAGAAGTTGCGCAATTACTAATCATGGAGCACAAAAAAGCCTACAGCACCTGGTATTCCCAGGCAGTCTCCCATCCAGGTACTAACTAGGCCTGACCCTGCTTAGCTTCCGAGATCGGGCACATTCAGTGTGGTGTGGCCGTAGGCTCTGGGCCTAGTGAGTTTTGTACTTTTAAGCATCTAGTCGGCTAGACCTTGCAGTTTTAAAAGGCAATTGAGAAAGGGCTCACTTCCTGAACTTGGAGCACAAAAAAGCCTACAGCACCTGGTATTCCCAGGCGGTCTCCCATCCAGGTACTAACTAGGCCTGACACTGCTTAACTTCCGAGATCAGTCGAGATCGGGTGCATTCAGTGTGGTGTGGCCGTAGGCTCTAGGAATGCTAAGAATATTACTCTTATGCATTTGCATTTAGTAAGCTAAGCCATGCAGCCACTTGCAACATGATACCACGCTCATCGCTCGATCAGGCTCGATCAGGCGAGATATATAAGACTGGTGGGCCCATTCAGGACTCCTATGTCTGGTAGGATAACTTTAATTCATCCATCCTTTGTCTGTTGCAGGGAGGTGGAGAGAACAATCAACACAATAATGGTTTTCTTTCATGCCTCTTGAAGGACTCAATATTCTCTGTACTGCATTACATGTGAAAGTCGATTTATTACCCATGAACACACTACCTGTATGCTAATTCTATGTAAAAAGGTAGCTCCAGCCCTCATGATGTTGTCCAACATTTCCGCTATAAAACGGGATACAATTATTTTGGAAACATACCAAATTTGAAAAATAATTGAGAAGTTGCGCAAT
>NW_027182325.1:545000-555000 GCF_040938575.1 Ambystoma mexicanum | reverse complement strand
GTTTTGTACTTTTAAGCATCTAGTCGGCTAGACCTTGCAGTTTTGAAAGGCAATTGAGAAATGGCTCACTTCCTGAACTTGGAGTACAAAAAAGCCTACAGCACCTGGTATTCCCAGGCGGTCTTCCATCCAGGTACTAACTAGGCCCGACACTGCTTAGCTTCTGGGATCAGACGAGATCAGGCACATTCAGTGTGGTGTGGCCGTAGGCTCTGGGCCTAGTGAGTTTTGTACTTTTAAGCATCTAGTCGGCTAGACCTTGCAGTTTTAAAAGGCAATTGAGAAAGGGCTCACTTCCTGAACTTGGAGCACAAAAAAGCCTACAGCACCTGGTATTCCCAGGCGGTCTCCCATCCAGGTACTAACTAGGCCCGACCCTGCTTAGCTTCCGAGATCGGGCGCATTCAGTGTGGTGTGGCCGTAGGCTCTGGGCCTAGTGAGTTTTGTACTTTTAAGCATCTAGTCAGCTAGACCTTGCAGTTTTGAAAGGCAATTGAGAAATGGCTCACTTCCTGAACTTGGAGCACAAAAAAGCCTACAGCACCTGGTATTCCCAGGCGGTCTCCCATCCAGGTACTAACGAGGCCCGACACTGCTTAGCTTCCGAGATCAGACGAGATCGGGCGCAATCAGTGTGGTGTGGCCGTAGGCTCTGGGCCTAGTGAGTTTTGTACTTTTAAGCATCTAGTCAGCTAGACCTTGCAATTTTGAAAGGCAATTGAGAAATGGCTCACTTCCTGAACTTGGAGCACAAAAAAGCCTACAGCACCTGGTATTCCCAGGCGGTCTCCCATCCAGGTACTAACTAGGCCCGACCCTGCTTAGCTTCCGAGATCGGGCGCATTCAGTGTGGTGTGGCCGTAGGCTCTGGGCCTAGTGAGTTTGTACTTTTAAGCATCTAGTCGGCTAGACCTTGCAGTTTTGAAAGGCAATTGTGAAATGGCTCACTTCCTGAACTTGGAGCACAAAAAAGCCTACAGCACCTGGTATTCCCAGGTGGTCTCCCATCCAGGTACTAACTAGGCCCGACACTGCTTAGCTTCCGAGATCAGACGAGATTGGGCGCATTCAGTGTGGTGTGGCCGTAGGCTCTGGGCCTAGTGAGTTTTGTACTTTTAAGCATCTAGTCGGCTAGACCTTGCAGTTTTGAAAGGCAATTGAGAAATGGCTCACTTCCTGAACTTGGAGTACAAAAAAGCCTACAGCACCTGGTATTCCCAGGCGGTCTCCCATCCAGGTACTAACTAGGCCCGACACTGCTTAGCTTCTGAGATCAGACGAGATCAGGCGCATTCAGTGTGGTGTGGCCGTAGGCTCTGGGCCTAGTGAGTTTTGTACTTTTAAGCATCTAGTCGGCTAGACCTTGCAGTTTTAAAAGGCAATTGAGAAAGGGCTCACTTCCTGAACTTGGAGCACAAAAAAGCCTACAGCACCTGGTATTCCCAGGCGGTCTCCCATCCAGGTACTAACTAGGCCTGACACTGCTTAACTTCCGAGATCAGTCGAGATCGGGTGCATTCAGTGTGGTGTGGCCGTAGGCTCTAGGAATGCTAAGAATATTACTCTTATGCATTTGCATTTAGTAAGCTAAGCCATGCAGCCACTTGCAACATGATACCACGCTCATCGCTCGATCAGGCTCGATCAGGCGAGATATATAAGACTGGTGGGCCCATTCAGGACTCCTATGTCTGGTAGGATAACTTTAATTCATCCATCCTGTGTCTGTTGCAGGGAGGTGGAGAGAACAATCAACACAATAATGGTTTTCTTTCATGCCTCTTGAAGGACTCAATATTCTCTGTACTGCATTACATGTGAAAGTTGATTTATTACCCATGAACACACTACCTGTATGCTAATTCTATGTAAAAAGGTAGCTCCAGCCCTCATGATGTTGTCCAACATTTCCGCTATAAAACGGGATACAATTATTTTGGAAACATACCAAATTTGAAAAATAATTGAGAAGTTGCGCAATTACTAATCATGGAGCACAAAAAAAGCCTACAGCACCTGGTATTCCCAGGCAGTCTCCCATCCAGGTACTAACTAGGCCCGACCCTGCTTAGCTTCCGAGATCGGGCGCATTCAGTGTGGTGTGGCCGTAGGCTCTGGGCTTAGTGAGTTTGTACTTTTAAGCATCTAGTCGGCTAGACCTTGCAGTTTTGAAAGGCAATTGTGAAATGGCTCACTTCCTGAACTTGGAGCACAAAAAAGCCTACAGCACCTGGTATTCCCAGGTGGTCTCCCATCCAGGTACTAACTAGGCCCGACACTGCTTAGCTTCCGAGATCAGACGAGATCGGGCGCATTCAGTGTGGTGTGGCCGTAGGCTCTGGGCCTAGTGAGTTTTGTACTTTTAAGCATCTAGTCGGCTAGACCTTGCAGTTTTGAAAGGCAATTGAGAAATGGCTCACTTCCTGAACTTGGAGTACAAAAAAGCCTACAGCACCTGGTATTCCCAGGCGGTCTCCCATCCAGGTACTAACTAGGCCCGACACTGCTTAGCTTCCGAGATCAGACGAGATCGGGCGCAATCAGTGTGGTGTGGCCGTAGGCTCTGGGCCTAGTGAGTTTTGTACTTTTAAGCATCTAGTCAGCTAGACCTTGCAGTTTTGAAAGGCAATTGAGAAATGGCTCACTTCCTGAACTTGGAGCACAAAAAAGCCTACAGCACCTGGTATTCAGCACCTGACACTGCTTAGCTTCTGAGATCAGACGAGATCAGGCACATTCAGTGTGGTGTGGCCGTAGGCTCTGGGCCTAGTGAGTTTTGTACTTTTAAGCATCTAGTCAGCTAGACCTTGCAATTTTGAAAGGCAATTGAGAAATGGCTCACTTCCTGAACTTGGAGCACAAAAAAGCCTACAGCACCTGGTATTCCCAGGTGGTCTCCCATCCAGGTACTAACTAGGCCCGACCCTGCTTAGCTTCCGAGATCGGGCGCATTCAGTGTGGTGTGGCCGTAGGCTCTGGGCCTAGTGAGTTTGTACTTTTAAGCATCTAGTCGGCTAGACCTTGCAGTTTTGAAAGGCAATTGTGAAATGGCTCACTTCCTGAACTTGGAGCACAAAAAAGCCTACAGCACCTGGTATTCCCAGGTGGTCTCCCATCCAGGTACTAACTAGGCCCGACACTGCTTAGCTTCCGAGATCAGACGAGATTGGGCGCATTCAGTGTGGTGTGGCCGTAGGCTCTGGGCCTAGTGAGTTTTGTACTTTTAAGCATCTAGTCGGCTAGACCTTGCAGTTTTGAAAGGCAATTGAGAAATGGCTCACTTCCTGAACTTGGAGTACAAAAAAGCCTACAGCACCTGGTATTCCCAGGCGGTCTCCCATCCAGGTACTAACTAGGCCCGACACTGCTTAGCTTCTGAGATCAGACGAGATCAGGCGCATTCAGTGTGGTGTGGCCGTAGGCTCTGGGCCTAGTGAGTTTTGTACTTTTAAGCATCTAGTCGGCTAGACCTTGCAGTTTTAAAAGGCAATTGAGAAAGGGCTCACTTCCTGAACTTGGAGCACAAAAAAGCCTACAGCACCTGGTATTCCCAGGCGGTCTCCCATCCAGGTACTAACTAGGCCTGACACTGCTTAACTTCCGAGATCAGTCGAGATCGGGTGCATTCAGTGTGGTGTGGCCGTAGGCTCTAGGAATGCTAAGAATATTACTCTTATGCATTTGCATTTAGTAAGCTAAGCCATGCAGCCACTTGCAACATGATACCACGCTCATCGCTCGATCAGGCTCGATCAGGCGAGATATATAAGACTGGTGGGCCCATTCAGGACTCCTATGTCTGGTAGGATAACTTTAATTCATCCATCCTTTGTCTGTTGCAGGGAGGTGGAGAGAACAATCAACACAATAATGGTTTTCTTTCATGCCTCTTGAAGGACTCAATATTCTCTGTACTGCATTACATGTGAAAGTCGATTTATTACCCATGAACACACTACCTGTATGCTAATTCTATGTAAAAAGGTAGCTCCAGCCCTCATGATGTTGTCCAACATTTCCGCTATAAAACGGGATACAATTATTTTGGAAACATACCAAATTTGAAAAATAATTGAGAAGTTGCGCAATTACTAATCATGGAGCACAAAAAAGCCTACAGCACCTGGTATTCCCAGGCAGTCTCCCATCCAGGTACTAACTAGGCCTGACCCTGCTTAGCTTCCGAGATCGGGCGCATTCAGTGTGGTGTGGCCGTAGGCTCTGGGCCTAGTGAGTTTTGTACTTTTAAGCATCTAGTCGGCTAGACCTTGCAGTTTTGAAAGGCAATTGTGAAATGGCTCACTTCCTGAACTTGGAGCACAAAAAAGCCTACAGCACCTGGTATTCCCAGGTGGTCTCCCATCCAGGTACTAACTAGGCCCGACACTGCTTAGCTTCCGAGATCAGACGAGATCGGGCGCAATCAGTGTGGTGTGGCCGTAGGCTCTGGGCCTAGTGAGTTTTGTACTTTTAAGCATCTAGTCAGCTAGACCTTGCAGTTTTGAAAGGCAATTGAGAAATGGCTCACTTCCTGAACTTGGAGCACAAAAAAGCCTACAGCACCTGGTATTCCCAGGCGGTCTCCCATCCAGGTACTAACGAGGCCCGACACTGCTTAGCTTCCGAGATCAGACGAGATCGGGCGCAATCAGTGTGGTGTGGCCGTAGGCTCTGGGCCTAGTGAGTTTTGTACTTTTAAGCATCTAGTCAGCTAGACCTTGCAATTTTGAAAGGCAATTGAGAAATGGCTCACTTCCTGAACTTGGAGCACAAAAAAGCCTACAGCACCTGGTATTCCCAGGCGGTCTCCCATCCAGGTACTAACTAGGCCCGACCCTGCTTAGCTTCCGAGATCGGGCGCATTCAGTGTGGTGTGGCCGTAGGCTCTGGGCCTAGTGAGTTTGTACTTTTAAGCATCTAGTCGGCTAGACCTTGCAGTTTTGAAAGGCAATTGTGAAATGGCTCACTTCCTGAACTTGGAGCACAAAAAAGCCTACAGCACCTGGTATTCCCAGGTGGTCTCCCATCCAGGTACTAACTAGGCCCGACACTGCTTAGCTTCCGAGATCAGACGAGATTGGGCGCATTCAGTGTGGTGTGGCCGTAGGCTCTGGGCCTAGTGAGTTTTGTACTTTTAAGCATCTAGTCGGCTAGACCTTGCAGTTTTGAAAGGCAATTGAGAAATGGCTCACTTCCTGAACTTGGAGTACAAAAAAGCCTACAGCACCTGGTATTCCCAGGCGGTCTCCCATCCAGGTACTAACTAGGCCCGACACTGCTTAGCTTCTGAGATCAGACGAGATCAGGCGCATTCAGTGTGGTGTGGCCGTAGGCTCTAGGCCTAGTGAGTGTTGTACTTTTAAGCATCTAGTCGGCTAGACCTTGCAGTTTTAAAAGGCAATTGAGAAAGGGCTCACTTCCTGAACTTGGAGCACAAAAAAGCCTACAGCACCTGGTATTCCCAGGCGGTCTCCCATCCAGGTACTAACTAGGCCTGACACTGCTTAACTTCCGAGATCAGACGAGATCGGGTGCATTCAGTGTGGTGTGGCCGTAGGCTCTAGGAATGCTAAGAATATTACTCTTATGCATTTGCATTTAGTAAGCTAAGCCATGCAGCCACTTGCAACATGATACCACGCTCATCGCTCGATCAGGCTCGATCAGGCGAGATATATAAGACTGGTGGGCCCATTCAGGACTCCTATGTCTGGTAGGATAACTTTAATTCATCCATCCTGTGTCTGTTGCAGGGAGGTGGAGAGAACAATCAACACAATAATGGTTTTCTTTCATGCCTCTTGAAGGACTCAATATTCTCTGTACTGCATTACATGTGAAAGTCGATTTATTACCCATGAACACACTACCTGTATGCTAATTCTATGTAAAAAGGTAGCTCCAGCCCTCATGATGTTGTCCAACATTTCCGCTATAAAACGGGATACAATTATTTTGGAAACATACCAAATTTGAAAAATAATTGAGAAGTTGCGCAATTACTAATCATGGAGCACAAAAAAGCCTACAGCACCTGGTATTCCCAGGCAGTCTCCCATCCAGGTACTAACTAGGCCTGACCCTGCTTAGCTTCCGAGATCGGGCACATTCAGTGTGGTGTGGCCGTAGGCTCTGGGCCTAGTGAGTTTTGTACTTTTAAGCATCTAGTCGGCTAGACCTTGCAGTTTTAAAAGGCAATTGAGAAAGGGCTCACTTCCTGAACTTGGAGCACAAAAAAGCCTACAGCACCTGGTATTCCCAGGCGGTCTCCCATCCAGGTACTAACTAGGCCTGACACTGCTTAACTTCCGAGATCAGTCGAGATCGGGTGCATTCAGTGTGGTGTGGCCGTAGGCTCTAGGAATGCTAAGAATATTACTCTTATGCATTTGCATTTAGTAAGCTAAGCCATGCAGCCACTTGCAACATGATACCACGCTCATCGCTCGATCAGGCTCGATCAGGCTCGATCAGGCGAGATATATAAGACTGGTGGGCCCATTCAGGACTCCTATGTCTGGTAGGATAACTTTAATTCATCCATCCTTTGTCTGTTGCAGGGAGGTGGAGAGAACAATCAACACAATAATGGTTTTCTTTCATGCCTCTTGAAGGACTCAATATTCTCTGTACTGCATTACATGTGAAAGTCGATTTATTACCCATGAACACACTACCTGTATGCTAATTCTATGTAAAAAGGTAGCTCCAGCCCTCATGATGTTGTCCAACATTTCCGCTATAAAACGGGATACAATTATTTTGGAAACATACCAAATTTGAAAAATAATTGAGAAGTTGCGCAATTACTAATCATGGAGCACAAAAAAGCCTACAGCACCTGGTATTCCCAGGCAGTCTCCCATCCAGGTACTAACTAGGCCTGACCCTGCTTAGCTTCCGAGATCTGGCGCATTCAGTGTGGTGTGGCCGTAGGCTCTGGGCCTAGTGAGTTTTGTACTTTTAAGCATCTAGTCGGCTAGACCTTGCAGTTTTGAAAGGCAATTGTGAAATGGCTCACTTCCTGAACTTGGAGCACAAAAAAGCCTACAGCACCTGGTATTCCCAGGTGGTCTCCCATCCAGGTACTAACTAGGCCCGACACTGCTTAGCTTCCGAGATCAGACGAGATCGGGCGCAATCAGTGTGGTGTGGCCGTAGGCTCTGGGCCTAGTGAGTTTTGTACTTTTAAGCATCTAGTCAGCTAGACCTTGCAGTTTTGAAAGGCAATTGAGAAATGGCTCACTTCCTGAACTTGGAGCACAAAAAAGCCTACAGCACCTGGTATTCCCAGGCGGTCTCCCATCCAGGTACTAACGAGGCCCGACACTGCTTAGCTTCCGAGATCAGACGAGATCGGGCGCAATCAGTGTGGTGTGGCCGTAGGCTCTGGGCCTAGTGAGTTTTGTACTTTTAAGCATCTAGTCAGCTAGACCTTGCAATTTTGAAAGGCAATTGAGAAATGGCTCACTTCCTGAACTTGGAGCACAAAAAAGCCTACAGCACCTGGTATTCCCAGGCGGTCTCCCATCCAGGTACTAACTAGGCCCGACCCTGCTTAGCTTCCGAGATCGGGCACATTCAGTGTGGTGTGGCCGTAGGCTCTGGGCCTAGTGAGTTTGTACTTTTAAGCATCTAGTCGGCTAGACCTTGCAGTTTTGAAAGGCAATTGTGAAATGGCTCACTTCCTGAACTTGGAGCACAAAAAAGCCTACAGCACCTGGTATTCCCAGGTGGTCTCCCATCCAGGTACTAACTAGGCCCGACACTGCTTAGCTTCCGAGATCAGACGAGATTGGGCGCATTCAGTGTGGTGTGGCCGTAGGCTCTGGGCCTAGTGAGTTTTGTACTTTTAAGCATCTAGTCGGCTAGACCTTGCAGTTTTGAAAGGCAATTGAGAAATGGCTCACTTCCTGAACTTGGAGTACAAAAAAGCCTACAGCACCTGGTATTCCCAGGCGGTCTCCCATCCAGGTACTAACTAGGCCCGACACTGCTTAGCTTCTGAGATCAGACGAGATCAGGCGCATTCAGTGTGGTGTGGCCGTAGGCTCTAGGCCTAGTGAGTGTTGTACTTTTAAGCATCTAGTCGGCTAGACCTTGCAGTTTTAAAAGGCAATTGAGAAAGGGCTCACTTCCTGAACTTGGAGCACAAAAAAGCCTACAGCACCTGGTATTCCCAGGCGGTCTCCCATCCAGGTACTAACTAGGCCTGACACTGCTTAACTTCCGAGATCAGACGAGATCGGGTGCATTCAGTGTGGTGTGGCCGTAGGCTCTAGGAATGCTAAGAATATTACTCTTATGCATTTGCATTTAGTAAGCTAAGCCATGCAGCCACTTGCAACATGATACCACGCTCATCGCTCGATCAGGCTCGATCAGGCGAGATATATAAGACTGGTGGGCCCATTCAGGACTCCTATGTCTGGTAGGATAACTTTAATTCATCCATCCTGTGTCTGTTGCAGGGAGGTGGAGAGAACAATCAACACAATAATGGTTTTCTTTCATGCCTCTTGAAGGACTCAATATTCTCTGTACTGCATTACATGTGAAAGTCGATTTATTACCCATGAACACACTACCTGTATGCTAATTCTATGTAAAAAGGTAGCTCCAGCCCTCATGATGTTGTCCAACATTTCCGCTATAAAACGGGATACAATTATTTTGGAAACATACCAAATTTGAAAAATAATTGAGAAGTTGCGCAATTACTAATCATGGAGCACAAAAAAGCCTACAGCACCTGGTATTCCCAGGCAGTCTCCCATCCAGGTACTAACTAGGCCTGACCCTGCTTAGCTTCCGAGATCGGGCACATTCAGTGTGGTGTGGCCGTAGGCTCTGGGCCTCGTGAGTTTTGTACTTTTAAGCATCTAGTCGGCTAGACCTTGCAGTTTTGAAAGACAATTGTGAAATGGCTCACTTCCTGAACTTGGAGCACAAAAAAGCCTACAGCACCTGGTATTCCCAGGTGGTCTCCCATCCAGGTACTAACTAGGCCCGACACTGCTTAGCTTCCGAGATCAGACGAGATCGGGCGCAATCAGTGTGGTGTGGCCGTAGGCTCTGGGCCTAGTGAGTTTTGTACTTTTAAGCATCTAGTCAGCTAGACCTTGCAGTTTTGAAAGGCAATTGAGAAATGGCTCACTTCCTGAACTTGGAGCACAAAAAAGCCTACAGCACCTGGTATTCCCAGGCAGTCTCCCATCCAGGTACTAACGAGGCCCGACACTGCTTAGCTTCCGAGATCAGACGAGATCGGGCGCATTCAGTGTGGTGTGGCCGTAGGCTCTGGTTCTTGTGAGTTTTGTACTTTTAAGCATCTAGTCGGCTAGACCTTGCAGTTTTGAAAGGCAATTGAGAAATGGCTCACTTCCTGAACTTGGAGTACAAAAAAGCCTACAGCACCTGGTATTCCCAGGCGGTCTTCCATCCAGGTACTAACTAGGCCCGACACTGCTTTGCTTCTGAGATCAGACGAGATCAGGCACATTCAGTGTGGTGTGGCCGTAGGCTCTGGGCCTAGTGAGTTTTGTACTTTTAAGCATCTAGTCGGCTAGACCTTGCAGTTTTAAAAGGCAATTGAGAAAGGGCTCACTTCCTGAACTTGGAGCACAAAAAAGCCTACAGCACCTGGTATTCCCAGGCGGTCTCCCATCCAGGTACTAACTAGGCCCGACCCTGCTTAGCTTCCGAGATCGGGCGCATTCAGTGTGGTGTGGCCGTAGGCTCTGGGCCTAGTGAGTTTTGTACTTTTAAGCATCTAGTCAGCTAGACCTTGCAGTTTTGAAAGGCAATTGAGAAATGGCTCACTTCCTGAACTTGGAGCACAAAAAAGCCTACAGCACCTGGTATTCCCAGGCGGTCTCCCATCCAGGTACTAACGAGGCCCGACACTGCTTAGCTTCCGAGATCAGACGAGATCGGGCGCAATCAGTGTGGTGTGGCCGTAGGCTCTGGGCCTAGTGAGTTTTGTACTTTTAAGCATCTA
>NW_027182325.1:537500-540000 GCF_040938575.1 Ambystoma mexicanum | reverse complement strand
ATTCAGTGTGGTGTGGCCGTAGGCTCTGGGCCTAGTGAGTTTTGTACTTTTAAGCATCTAGTCGGCTAGACCTTGCAGTTTTGAAAGGCAATTGAGAAATGGCTCACTTCCTGAACTTGGAGTACAAAAAAGCCTACAGCACCTGGTATTCCCAGGCGGTCTCCCATCCAGGTACTAACTAGGCCCGACACTGCTTAGCTTCTGAGATCAGACGAGATCAGGCGCATTCAGTGTGGTGTGGCCGTAGGCTCTGGGCCTAGTGAGTGTTGTACTTTTAAGCATCTAGTCGGCTAGACCTTGCAGTTTTAAAAGGCAATTGAGAAAGGGCTCACTTCCTGAACTTGGAGCACAAAAAAGCCTACAGCACCTGGTATTCCCAGGCGGTCTCCCATCCAGGTACTAACTAGGCCTGACACTGCTTAACTTCCAAGATCAGACGAGATCAGGTGCATTCAGTGTGGTGTGGCCGTAGGCTCTAGGAATGCTAAGAATATTACTCTTATGCATTTGCATTTAGTAAGCTAAGCCATGCAGCCACTTGCAACATGATACCACGCTCATCGCTCGATCAGGCTCGCTCGATCAGGCGAGATATATAAGACTGGTGGGCCCATTCAGGACTCCTATGTCTGGTAGGATAACTTTAATTCATCCATCCTGTGTCTGTTGCAGGGAGGTGGAGAGAACAATCAACACAATAATGGTTTTCTTTCATGCCTCTTGAAGGACTCAATATTCTCTGTACTGCATTACATGTGAAAGTTGATTTATTACCCATGAACACACTACCTGTATGCTAATTCTATGTAAAAAGGTAGCTCCAGCCCTCATGATGTTGTCCAACATTTCCGCTATAAAACGGGATACAATTATTTTGGAAACATACCAAATTTGAAAAATAATTGAGAAGTTGCGCAATTACTAATCATGGAGCACAAAAAAAGCCTACAGCACCTGGTATTCCCAGGCAGTCTCCCATCCAGGTACTAACTAGGCCAGACCCTGCTTAGCTTCCGAGATCGGGCGCATTCAGTGTGGTGTGGCCGTAGGCTCTGGGCCTAGTGAGTTTGTACTTTTAAGCATCTAGTCGGCTAGACCTTGCAGTTTTGAAAGGCAATTGTGAAATGGCTCACTTCCTGAACTTGGAGCACAAAAAAGCCTACAGCACCTGGTATTCCCAGGTGGTCTCCCATCCAGGTACTAACTAGGCCCGACACTGCTTAGCTTCCGAGATCAGACGAGATCGGGCGCATTCAGTGTGGTGTGGCCGTAGGCTCTGGGCCTAGTGAGTTTTGTACTTTTAAGCATCTAGGCGGCTAGACCTTGCAGTTTTGAAAGGCAATTGAGAAATGGCTCACTTCCTGAACTTGGAGTACAAAAAAGCCTACAGCACCTGGTATTCCCAGGCGGTCTCCCATCCAGGTACTAACTAGGCCCGACACTGCTTAGCTTCTGAGATCAGACGAGATCAGGCGCATTCAGTGTGGTGTGGCCGTAGGCTCTGGGCCTAGTGAGTGTTGTACTTTTAAGCATCTAGTCGGCTAGACCTTGCAGTTTTAAAAGGCAATTGAGAAAGGGCTCACTTCCTGAACTTGGAGCACAAAAAAGCCTACAGCACCTGGTATTCCCAGGCGGTCTCCCATCCAGGTACTAACTAGGCCTGACACTGCTTAACTTCCGAGATCAGACGAGATCGGGTGCATTCAGTGTGGTGTGGCCGTAGGCTCTAGGAATGCTAAGAATATTACTCTTATGCATTTGCATTTAGTAAGCTAAGCCATGCAGCCACTTGCAACATGATACCACGCTCATCGCTCGATCAGGCTCGATCAGGCGAGATATATAAGACTGGTGGGCCCATTCAGGACTCTTATGTCTGGTAGGATAACTTTAATTCATCCATCCTGTGTCTGTTGCAGGGAGGTGGAGAGAACAATCAACACAATAATGGTTTTCTTTCATGCCTCTTGAAGGACTCAATATTCTCTGTACTGCATTACATGTGAAAGTCGATTTATTACCCATGAACACACTACCTGTATGCTAATTCTATGTAAAAAGGTAGCTCCAGCCCTCATGATGTTGTCCAACATTTCCGCTATAAAACGGGATACAATTATTTTGGAAACATACCAAATTTGAAAAATAATTGAGAAGTTGCGCAATTACTAATCATGGAGCACAAAAAAGCCTACAGCACCTGGTATTCCCAGGCAGTCTCCCATCCAGGTACTAACTAGGCCTGACCCTGCTTAGCTTCCGAGATCGGGCACATTCAGTGTGGTGTGGCCGTAGGCTCTGGGCCTAGTGAGTTTTGTACTTTTAAGCATCTAGTCGGCTAGACCTTGCAGTTTTGAAAGGCAATTGTGAAATGGCTCACTTCCTGAACTTGGAGCACAAAAAAGCCTACAGCACCTGGTATTCCCAGGTGGTCTCCCATCCAGGTACTAACTAGGCCCGACACTGCTTAGCTTCCGAGATCAGACGAGATCGGGCGCAA
>NW_027182325.1:527500-530000 GCF_040938575.1 Ambystoma mexicanum | reverse complement strand
CAGGCAGTCTCCCATCCAGGTACTAACTAGGCCCGACCCTGCTTAGCTTCCGAGATCGGGCGCATTCAGTGTGGTGTGGCCGTAGGCTCTGGGCTTAGTGAGTTTGTACTTTTAAGCATCTAGTCGGCTAGACCTTGCAGTTTTGAAAGGCAATTGTGAAATGGCTCACTTCCTGAACTTGGAGCACAAAAAAGCCTACAGCACCTGGTATTCCCAGGTGGTCTCCCATCCAGGTACTAACTAGGCCCGACACTGCTTAGCTTCCGAGATCAGACGAGATCGGGCGCATTCAGTGTGGTGTGGCCGTAGGCTCTGGGCCTAGTGAGTTTTGTACTTTTAAGCATCTAGTCGGCTAGACCTTGCAGTTTTGAAAGGCAATTGAGAAATGGCTCACTTCCTGAACTTGGAGTACAAAAAAGCCTACAGCACCTGGTATTCCCAGGCGGTCTCCCATCCAGGTACTAACTAGGCCCGACACTGCTTAGCTTCCGAGATCAGACGAGATCGGGCGCAATCAGTGTGGTGTGGCCGTAGGCTCTGGGCCTAGTGAGTTTTGTACTTTTAAGCATCTAGTCAGCTAGACCTTGCAGTTTTGAAAGGCAATTGAGAAATGGCTCACTTCCTGAACTTGGAGCACAAAAAAGCCTACAGCACCTGGTATTCAGCACCTGACACTGCTTAGCTTCTGAGATCAGACGAGATCAGGCACATTCAGTGTGGTGTGGCCGTAGGCTCTGGGCCTAGTGAGTTTTGTACTTTTAAGCATCTAGTCAGCTAGACCTTGCAATTTTGAAAGGCAATTGAGAAATGGCTCACTTCCTGAACTTGGAGCACAAAAAAGCCTACAGCACCTGGTATTCCCAGGTGGTCTCCCATCCAGGTACTAACTAGGCCCGACCCTGCTTAGCTTCCGAGATCGGGCGCATTCAGTGTGGTGTGGCCGTAGGCTCTGGGCCTAGTGAGTTTGTACTTTTAAGCATCTAGTCGGCTAGACCTTGCAGTTTTGAAAGGCAATTGTGAAATGGCTCACTTCCTGAACTTGGAGCACAAAAAAGCCTACAGCACCTGGTATTCCCAGGTGGTCTCCCATCCAGGTACTAACTAGGCCCGACACTGCTTAGCTTCCGAGATCAGACGAGATTGGGCGCATTCAGTGTGGTGTGGCCGTAGGCTCTGGGCCTAGTGAGTTTTGTACTTTTAAGCATCTAGTCGGCTAGACCTTGCAGTTTTGAAAGGCAATTGAGAAATGGCTCACTTCCTGAACTTGGAGTACAAAAAAGCCTACAGCACCTGGTATTCCCAGGCGGTCTCCCATCCAGGTACTAACTAGGCCCGACACTGCTTAGCTTCTGAGATCAGACGAGATCAGGCGCATTCAGTGTGGTGTGGCCGTAGGCTCTGGGCCTAGTGAGTTTTGTACTTTTAAGCATCTAGTCGGCTAGACCTTGCAGTTTTAAAAGGCAATTGAGAAAGGGCTCACTTCCTGAACTTGGAGCACAAAAAAGCCTACAGCACCTGGTATTCCCAGGCGGTCTCCCATCCAGGTACTAACTAGGCCTGACACTGCTTAACTTCCGAGATCAGTCGAGATCGGGTGCATTCAGTGTGGTGTGGCCGTAGGCTCTAGGAATGCTAAGAATATTACTCTTATGCATTTGCATTTAGTAAGCTAAGCCATGCAGCCACTTGCAACATGATACCACGCTCATCGCTCGATCAGGCTCGATCAGGCGAGATATATAAGACTGGTGGGCCCATTCAGGACTCCTATGTCTGGTAGGATAACTTTAATTCATCCATCCTTTGTCTGTTGCAGGGAGGTGGAGAGAACAATCAACACAATAATGGTTTTCTTTCATGCCTCTTGAAGGACTCAATATTCTCTGTACTGCATTACATGTGAAAGTCGATTTATTACCCATGAACACACTACCTGTATGCTAATTCTATGTAAAAAGGTAGCTCCAGCCCTCATGATGTTGTCCAACATTTCCGCTATAAAACGGGATACAATTATTTTGGAAACATACCAAATTTGAAAAATAATTGAGAAGTTGCGCAATTACTAATCATGGAGCACAAAAAAGCCTACAGCACCTGGTATTCCCAGGCAGTCTCCCATCCAGGTACTAACTAGGCCTGACCCTGCTTAGCTTCCGAGATCGGGCGCATTCAGTGTGGTGTGGCCGTAGGCTCTGGGCCTAGTGAGTTTTGTACTTTTAAGCATCTAGTCGGCTAGACCTTGCAGTTTTGAAAGGCAATTGAGAAATGGCTCACTTCCTGAACTTGGAGCACAAAAAAGCCTACAGCACCTGGTATTCCCAGGCGGTCTCCCATCCAGGTACTAACGAGGCCCGACACTGCTTAGCTTCCGAGATCAGACGAGATCGGGCGCAATCAGTGTGGTGTGGCCGTAGGCTCTGGGCCTAGTGAGTTTTGTACTTTTAAGCATCTAGTCAGCTAGACCTTGCAATTTTGAAAGGCAATTGAGAAATGGCTC
>NW_027182325.1:520000-522500 GCF_040938575.1 Ambystoma mexicanum | reverse complement strand
TTTTCTTTCATGCCTCTTGAAGGACTCAATATTCTCTGTACTGCATTACATGTGAAAGTTGATTTATTACCCATGAACACACTACCTGTATGCTAATTCTATGTAAAAAGGTAGCTCCAGCCCTCATGATGTTGTCCAACATTTCCGCTATAAAACGGGATACAATTATTTTGGAAACATACCAAATTTGAAAAATAATTGAGAAGTTGCGCAATTACTAATCATGGAGCACAAAAAAAGCCTACAGCACCTGGTATTCCCAGGCAGTCTCCCATCCAGGTACTAACTAGGCCCGACCCTGCTTAGCTTCCGAGATCGGGCGCATTCAGTGTGGTGTGGCCGTAGGCTCTGGGCTTAGTGAGTTTGTACTTTTAAGCATCTAGTCGGCTAGACCTTGCAGTTTTGAAAGGCAATTGTGAAATGGCTCACTTCCTGAACTTGGAGCACAAAAAAGCCTACAGCACCTGGTATTCCCAGGTGGTCTCCCATCCAGGTACTAACTAGGCCCGACACTGCTTAGCTTCCGAGATCAGACGAGATCGGGCGCATTCAGTGTGGTGTGGCCGTAGGCTCTGGGCCTAGTGAGTTTTGTACTTTTAAGCATCTAGTCGGCTAGACCTTGCAGTTTTGAAAGGCAATTGAGAAATGGCTCACTTCCTGAACTTGGAGTACAAAAAAGCCTACAGCACCTGGTATTCCCAGGCGGTCTCCCATCCAGGTACTAACTAGGCCCGACACTGCTTAGCTTCCGAGATCAGACGAGATCGGGCGCAATCAGTGTGGTGTGGCCGTAGGCTCTGGGCCTAGTGAGTTTTGTACTTTTAAGCATCTAGTCAGCTAGACCTTGCAGTTTTGAAAGGCAATTGAGAAATGGCTCACTTCCTGAACTTGGAGCACAAAAAAGCCTACAGCACCTGGTATTCAGCACCTGACACTGCTTAGCTTCTGAGATCAGACGAGATCAGGCACATTCAGTGTGGTGTGGCCGTAGGCTCTGGGCCTAGTGAGTTTTGTACTTTTAAGCATCTAGTCAGCTAGACCTTGCAATTTTGAAAGGCAATTGAGAAATGGCTCACTTCCTGAACTTGGAGCACAAAAAAGCCTACAGCACCTGGTATTCCCAGGTGGTCTCCCATCCAGGTACTAACTAGGCCCGACCCTGCTTAGCTTCCGAGATCGGGCGCATTCAGTGTGGTGTGGCCGTAGGCTCTGGGCCTAGTGAGTTTGTACTTTTAAGCATCTAGTCGGCTAGACCTTGCAGTTTTGAAAGGCAATTGTGAAATGGCTCACTTCCTGAACTTGGAGCACAAAAAAGCCTACAGCACCTGGTATTCCCAGGTGGTCTCCCATCCAGGTACTAACTAGGCCCGACACTGCTTAGCTTCCGAGATCAGACGAGATTGGGCGCATTCAGTGTGGTGTGGCCGTAGGCTCTGGGCCTAGTGAGTTTTGTACTTTTAAGCATCTAGTCGGCTAGACCTTGCAGTTTTGAAAGGCAATTGAGAAATGGCTCACTTCCTGAACTTGGAGTACAAAAAAGCCTACAGCACCTGGTATTCCCAGGCGGTCTCCCATCCAGGTACTAACTAGGCCCGACACTGCTTAGCTTCTGAGATCAGACGAGATCAGGCGCATTCAGTGTGGTGTGGCCGTAGGCTCTGGGCCTAGTGAGTTTTGTACTTTTAAGCATCTAGTCGGCTAGACCTTGCAGTTTTAAAAGGCAATTGAGAAAGGGCTCACTTCCTGAACTTGGAGCACAAAAAAGCCTACAGCACCTGGTATTCCCAGGCGGTCTCCCATCCAGGTACTAACTAGGCCTGACACTGCTTAACTTCCGAGATCAGTCGAGATCGGGTGCATTCAGTGTGGTGTGGCCGTAGGCTCTAGGAATGCTAAGAATATTACTCTTATGCATTTGCATTTAGTAAGCTAAGCCATGCAGCCACTTGCAACATGATACCACGCTCATCGCTCGATCAGGCTCGATCAGGCGAGATATATAAGACTGGTGGGCCCATTCAGGACTCCTATGTCTGGTAGGATAACTTTAATTCATCCATCCTTTGTCTGTTGCAGGGAGGTGGAGAGAACAATCAACACAATAATGGTTTTCTTTCATGCCTCTTGAAGGACTCAATATTCTCTGTACTGCATTACATGTGAAAGTCGATTTATTACCCATGAACACACTACCTGTATGCTAATTCTATGTAAAAAGGTAGCTCCAGCCCTCATGATGTTGTCCAACATTTCCGCTATAAAACGGGATACAATTATTTTGGAAACATACCAAATTTGAAAAATAATTGAGAAGTTGCGCAATTACTAATCATGGAGCACAAAAAAGCCTACAGCACCTGGTATTCCCAGGCAGTCTCCCATCCAGGTACTAACTAGGCCTGACCCTGCTTAGCTTCCGAGATCGGGCGCATTCAGTGTGGTGTGGCCGTAGGCTCTGGGCCTAGTGAGTTTTGTACTTTTAAGCATCTAGTCGGCTAGA
>NW_027182325.1:510000-515000 GCF_040938575.1 Ambystoma mexicanum | reverse complement strand
GATCGGGTGCATTCAGTGTGGTGTGGCCGTAGGCTCTAGGAATGCTAAGAATATTACTCTTATGCATTTGCATTTAGTAAGCTAAGCCATGCAGCCACTTGCAACATGATACCACGCTCATCGCTCGATCAGGCTCGATCAGGCGAGATATATAAGACTGGTGGGCCCATTCAGGACTCCTATGTCTGGTAGGATAACTTTAATTCATCCATCCTGTGTCTGTTGCAGGGAGGTGGAGAGAACAATCAACACAATAATGGTTTTCTTTCATGCCTCTTGAAGGACTCAATATTCTCTGTACTGCATTACATGTGAAAGTTGATTTATTACCCATGAACACACTACCTGTATGCTAATTCTATGTAAAAAGGTAGCTCCAGCCCTCATGATGTTGTCCAACATTTCCGCTATAAAACGGGATACAATTATTTTGGAAACATACCAAATTTGAAAAATAATTGAGAAGTTGCGCAATTACTAATCATGGAGCACAAAAAAAGCCTACAGCACCTGGTATTCCCAGGCAGTCTCCCATCCAGGTACTAACTAGGCCCGACCCTGCTTAGCTTCCGAGATCGGGCGCATTCAGTGTGGTGTGGCCGTAGGCTCTGGGCTTAGTGAGTTTGTACTTTTAAGCATCTAGTCGGCTAGACCTTGCAGTTTTGAAAGGCAATTGTGAAATGGCTCACTTCCTGAACTTGGAGCACAAAAAAGCCTACAGCACCTGGTATTCCCAGGTGGTCTCCCATCCAGGTACTAACTAGGCCCGACACTGCTTAGCTTCCGAGATCAGACGAGATCGGGCGCATTCAGTGTGGTGTGGCCGTAGGCTCTGGGCCTAGTGAGTTTTGTACTTTTAAGCATCTAGTCGGCTAGACCTTGCAGTTTTGAAAGGCAATTGAGAAATGGCTCACTTCCTGAACTTGGAGTACAAAAAAGCCTACAGCACCTGGTATTCCCAGGCGGTCTCCCATCCAGGTACTAACTAGGCCCGACACTGCTTAGCTTCCGAGATCAGACGAGATCGGGCGCAATCAGTGTGGTGTGGCCGTAGGCTCTGGGCCTAGTGAGTTTTGTACTTTTAAGCATCTAGTCAGCTAGACCTTGCAGTTTTGAAAGGCAATTGAGAAATGGCTCACTTCCTGAACTTGGAGCACAAAAAAGCCTACAGCACCTGGTATTCCCAGGCAGTCTCCCATCCAGGTACTAACGAGGCCCGACACTGCTTAGCTTCCGAGATCAGACGAGATCGGGCGCATTCAGTGTGGTGTGGCCGTAGGCTCTGGTTCTTGTGAGTTTTGTACTTTTAAGCATCTAGTCGGCTAGACCTTGCAGTTTTGAAAGGCAATTGAGAAATGGCTCACTTCCTGAACTTGGAGTACAAAAAAGCCTACAGCACCTGGTATTCCCAGGCGGTCTTCCATCCAGGTACTAACGAGGCCCGACACTGCTTAGCTTCTGAGATCAGACGAGATCAGGCACATTCAGTGTGGTGTGGCCGTAGGCTCTGGGCCTAGTGAGTTTTGTACTTTTAAGCATCTAGTCAGCTAGACCTTGCAATTTTGAAAGGCAATTGAGAAATGGCTCACTTCCTGAACTTGGAGCACAAAAAAGCCTACAGCACCTGGTATTCCCAGGTGGTCTCCCATCCAGGTACTAACTAGGCCCGACCCTGCTTAGCTTCCGAGATCGGGCGCATTCAGTGTGGTGTGGCCGTAGGCTCTGGGCCTAGTGAGTTTGTACTTTTAAGCATCTAGTCGGCTAGACCTTGCAGTTTTGAAAGGCAATTGTGAAATGGCTCACTTCCTGAACTTGGAGCACAAAAAAGCCTACAGCACCTGGTATTCCCAGGTGGTCTCCCATCCAGGTACTAACTAGGCCCGACACTGCTTAGCTTCCGAGATCAGACGAGATTGGGCGCATTCAGTGTGGTGTGGCCGTAGGCTCTGGGCCTAGTGAGTTTTGTACTTTTAAGCATCTAGTCGGCTAGACCTTGCAGTTTTGAAAGGCAATTGAGAAATGGCTCACTTCCTGAACTTGGAGTACAAAAAAGCCTACAGCACCTGGTATTCCCAGGCGGTCTCCCATCCAGGTACTAACTAGGCCCGACACTGCTTAGCTTCTGAGATCAGACGAGATCAGGCGCATTCAGTGTGGTGTGGCCGTAGGCTCTGGGCCTAGTGAGTTTTGTACTTTTAAGCATCTAGTCGGCTAGACCTTGCAGTTTTAAAAGGCAATTGAGAAAGGGCTCACTTCCTGAACTTGGAGCACAAAAAAGCCTACAGCACCTGGTATTCCCAGGCGGTCTCCCATCCAGGTACTAACTAGGCCTGACACTGCTTAACTTCCGAGATCAGTCGAGATCGGGTGCATTCAGTGTGGTGTGGCCGTAGGCTCTAGGAATGCTAAGAATATTACTCTTATGCATTTGCATTTAGTAAGCTAAGCCATGCAGCCACTTGCAACATGATACCACGCTCATCGCTCGATCAGGCTCGATCAGGCGAGATATATAAGACTGGTGGGCCCATTCAGGACTCCTATGTCTGGTAGGATAACTTTAATTCATCCATCCTTTGTCTGTTGCAGGGAGGTGGAGAGAACAATCAACACAATAATGGTTTTCTTTCATGCCTCTTGAAGGACTCAATATTCTCTGTACTGCATTACATGTGAAAGTCGATTTATTACCCATGAACACACTACCTGTATGCTAATTCTATGTAAAAAGGTAGCTCCAGCCCTCATGATGTTGTCCAACATTTCCGCTATAAAACGGGATACAATTATTTTGGAAACATACCAAATTTGAAAAATAATTGAGAAGTTGCGCAATTACTAATCATGGAGCACAAAAAAGCCTACAGCACCTGGTATTCCCAGGCAGTCTCCCATCCAGGTACTAACTAGGCCTGACCCTGCTTAGCTTCCGAGATCGGGCGCATTCAGTGTGGTGTGGCCGTAGGCTCTGGGCCTAGTGAGTTTTGTACTTTTAAGCATCTAGTCGGCTAGACCTTGCAGTTTTGAAAGGCAATTGAGAAATGGCTCACTTCCTGAACTTGGAGCACAAAAAAGCCTACAGCACCTGGTATTCCCAGGCGGTCTCCCATCCAGGTACTAACGAGGCCCGACACTGCTTAGCTTCCGAGATCAGACGAGATCGGGCGCAATCAGTGTGGTGTGGCCGTAGGCTCTGGGCCTAGTGAGTTTTGTACTTTTAAGCATCTAGTCAGCTAGACCTTGCAATTTTGAAAGGCAATTGAGAAATGGCTCACTTCCTGAACTTGGAGCACAAAAAAGCCTACAGCACCTGGTATTCCCAGGCGGTCTCCCATCCAGGTACTAACTAGGCCCGACCCTGCTTAGCTTCCGAGATCGGGCGCATTCAGTGTGGTGTGGCCGTAGGCTCTGGGCCTAGTGAGTTTGTACTTTTAAGCATCTAGTCGGCTAGACCTTGCAGTTTTGAAAGGCAATTGTGAAATGGCTCACTTCCTGAACTTGGAGCACAAAAAAGCCTACAGCACCTGGTATTCCCAGGTGGTCTCCCATCCAGGTACTAACTAGGCCCGACACTGCTTAGCTTCCGAGATCAGACGAGATTGGGCGCATTCAGTGTGGTGTGGCCGTAGGCTCTGGGCCTAGTGAGTTTTGTACTTTTAAGCATCTAGTCGGCTAGACCTTGCAGTTTTGAAAGGCAATTGAGAAATGGCTCACTTCCTGAACTTGGAGTACAAAAAAGCCTACAGCACCTGGTATTCCCAGGCGGTCTCCCATCCAGGTACTAACTAGGCCCGACACTGCTTAGCTTCTGAGATCAGACGAGATCAGGCGCATTCAGTGTGGTGTGGCCGTAGGCTCTAGGCCTAGTGAGTGTTGTACTTTTAAGCATCTAGTCGGCTAGACCTTGCAGTTTTAAAAGGCAATTGAGAAAGGGCTCACTTCCTGAACTTGGAGCACAAAAAAGCCTACAGCACCTGGTATTCCCAGGCGGTCTCCCATCCAGGTACTAACTAGGCCTGACACTGCTTAACTTCCGAGATCAGACGAGATCGGGTGCATTCAGTGTGGTGTGGCCGTAGGCTCTAGGAATGCTAAGAATATTACTCTTATGCATTTGCATTTAGTAAGCTAAGCCATGCAGCCACTTGCAACATGATACCACGCTCATCGCTCGATCAGGCTCGATCAGGCGAGATATATAAGACTGGTGGGCCCATTCAGGACTCCTATGTCTGGTAGGATAACTTTAATTCATCCATCCTGTGTCTGTTGCAGGGAGGTGGAGAGAACAATCAACACAATAATGGTTTTCTTTCATGCCTCTTGAAGGACTCAATATTCTCTGTACTGCATTACATGTGAAAGTCGATTTATTACCCATGAACACACTACCTGTATGCTAATTCTATGTAAAAAGGTAGCTCCAGCCCTCATGATGTTGTCCAACATTTCCGCTATAAAACGGGATACAATTATTTTGGAAACATACCAAATTTGAAAAATAATTGAGAAGTTGCGCAATTACTAATCATGGAGCACAAAAAAGCCTACAGCACCTGGTATTCCCAGGCAGTCTCCCATCCAGGTACTAACTAGGCCTGACCCTGCTTAGCTTCCGAGATCGGGCACATTCAGTGTGGTGTGGCCGTAGGCTCTGGGCCTAGTGAGTTTTGTACTTTTAAGCATCTAGTCGGCTAGACCTTGCAGTTTTAAAAGGCAATTGAGAAAGGGCTCACTTCCTGAACTTGGAGCACAAAAAAGCCTACAGCACCTGGTATTCCCAGGCGGTCTCCCATCCAGGTACTAACTAGGCCTGACACTGCTTAACTTCCGAGATCAGTCGAGATCGGGTGCATTCAGTGTGGTGTGGCCGTAGGCTCTAGGAATGCTAAGAATATTACTCTTATGCATTTGCATTTAGTAAGCTAAGCCATGCAGCCACTTGCAACATGATACCACGCTCATCGCTCGATCAGGCTCGATCAGGCGAGATATATAAG
>NW_027182325.1:502500-505000 GCF_040938575.1 Ambystoma mexicanum | reverse complement strand
AGGTACTAACTAGGCCCGACACTGCTTAGCTTCCGAGATCAGACGAGATCGGGCGCAATCAGTGTGGTGTGGCCGTAGGCTCTGGGCCTAGTGAGTTTTGTACTTTTAAGCATCTAGTCAGCTAGACCTTGCAGTTTTGAAAGGCAATTGAGAAATGGCTCACTTCCTGAACTTGGAGCACAAAAAAGCCTACAGCACCTGGTATTCCCAGGCAGTCTCCCATCCAGGTACTAACGAGGCCCGACACTGCTTAGCTTCCGAGATCAGACGAGATCGGGCGCATTCAGTGTGGTGTGGCCGTAGGCTCTGGTTCTTGTGAGTTTTGTACTTTTAAGCATCTAGTCGGCTAGACCTTGCAGTTTTGAAAGGCAATTGAGAAATGGCTCACTTCCTGAACTTGGAGTACAAAAAAGCCTACAGCACCTGGTATTCCCAGGCGGTCTTCCATCCAGGTACTAACTAGGCCCGACACTGCTTAGCTTCTGGGATCAGACGAGATCAGGCACATTCAGTGTGGTGTGGCCGTAGGCTCTGGGCCTAGTGAGTTTTGTACTTTTAAGCATCTAGTCGGCTAGACCTTGCAGTTTTAAAAGGCAATTGAGAAAGGGCTCACTTCCTGAACTTGGAGCACAAAAAAGCCTACAGCACCTGGTATTCCCAGGTGGTCTCCCATCCAGGTACTAACTAGGCCTGACCCTGCTTAGCTTCCGAGATCGGGCGCATTCAGTGTGGTGTGGCCGTAGGCTCTGGGCCTAGTGAGTTTTGTACTTTTAAGCATCTAGTCAGCTAGACCTTGCAGTTTTGAAAGGCAATTGAGAAATGGCTCACTTCCTGAACTTGGAGCACAAAAAAGCCTACAGCACCTGGTATTCCCAGGCGGTCTCCCATCCAGGTACTAACGAGGCCCGACACTGCTTAGCTTCCGAGATCAGACGAGATCGGGCGCAATCAGTGTGGTGTGGCCGTAGGCTCTGGGCCTAGTGAGTTTTGTACTTTTAAGCATCTAGTCAGCTAGACCTTGCAATTTTGAAAGGCAATTGAGAAATGGCTCACTTCCTGAACTTGGAGCACAAAAAAGCCTACAGCACCTGGTATTCCCAGGCGGTCTCCCATCCAGGTACTAACTAGGCCCGACCCTGCTTAGCTTCCGAGATCGGGCGCATTCAGTGTGGTGTGGCCGTAGGCTCTGGGCCTAGTGAGTTTGTACTTTTAAGCATCTAGTCGGCTAGACCTTGCAGTTTTGAAAGGCAATTGTGAAATGGCTCACTTCCTGAACTTGGAGCACAAAAAAGCCTACAGCACCTGGTATTCCCAGGTGGTCTCCCATCCAGGTACTAACTAGGCCCGACACTGCTTAGCTTCCGAGATCAGACGAGATTGGGCGCATTCAGTGTGGTGTGGCCGTAGGCTCTGGGCCTAGTGAGTTTTGTACTTTTAAGCATCTAGTCGGCTAGACCTTGCAGTTTTGAAAGGCAATTGAGAAATGGCTCACTTCCTGAACTTGGAGTACAAAAAAGCCTACAGCACCTGGTATTCCCAGGCGGTCTCCCATCCAGGTACTAACTAGGCCCGACACTGCTTAGCTTCTGAGATCAGACGAGATCAGGCGCATTCAGTGTGGTGTGGCCGTAGGCTCTGGGCCTAGTGAGTTTTGTACTTTTAAGCATCTAGTCGGCTAGACCTTGCAGTTTTAAAAGGCAATTGAGAAAGGGCTCACTTCCTGAACTTGGAGCACAAAAAAGCCTACAGCACCTGGTATTCCCAGGCGGTCTCCCATCCAGGTACTAACTAGGCCTGACACTGCTTAACTTCCGAGATCAGGTGCATTCAGTGTGGTGTGGCCGTAGGCTCTAGGAATGCTAAGAATATTACTCTTATGCATTTGCATTTAGTAAGCTAAGCCATGCAGCCACTTGCAACATGATACCACGCTCATCGCTCGATCAGGCTCGATCAGGCGAGATATATAAGACTGGTGGGCCCATTCAGGACTCCTATGTCTGGTAGGATAACTTTAATTCATCCATCCTTTGTCTGTTGCAGGGAGGTGGAGAGAACAATCAACACAATAATGGTTTTCTTTCATGCCTCTTGAAGGACTCAATATTCTCTGTACTGCATTACATGTGAAAGTCGATTTATTACCCATGAACACACTACCTGTATGCTAATTCTATGTAAAAAGGTAGCTCCAGCCCTCATGATGTTGTCCAACATTTCCGCTATAAAACGGGATACAATTATTTTGGAAACATACCAAATTTGAAAAATAATTGAGAAGTTGCGCAATTACTAATCATGGAGCACAAAAAAGCCTACAGCACCTGGTATTCCCAGGCAGTCTCCCATCCAGGTACTAACTAGGCCTGACCCTGCTTAGCTTCCGAGATCGGGCGCATTCAGTGTGGTGTGGCCGTAGGCTCTGGGCCTAGTGAGTTTTGTACTTTTAAGCATCTAGTCGGCTAGACCTTGCAGTTTTGAAAGGCAATTGTGAAATGGC
>NW_027182325.1:490000-497500 GCF_040938575.1 Ambystoma mexicanum | reverse complement strand
AGTGAGTTTTGTACTTTTAAGCATCTAGTCAGCTAGACCTTGCAATTTTGAAAGGCAATTGAGAAATGGCTCACTTCCTGAACTTGGAGCACAAAAAAGCCTACAGCACCTGGTATTCCCAGGCGGTCTCCCATCCAGGTACTAACTAGGCCCGACCCTGCTTAGCTTCCGAGATCGGGCGCATTCAGTGTGGTGTGGCCGTAGGCTCTGGGCCTAGTGAGTTTGTACTTTTAAGCATCTAGTCGGCTAGACCTTGCAGTTTTGAAAGGCAATTGTGAAATGGCTCACTTCCTGAACTTGGAGCACAAAAAAGCCTACAGCACCTGGTATTCCCAGGTGGTCTCCCATCCAGGTACTAACTAGGCCCGACACTGCTTAGCTTCCGAGATCAGACGAGATTGGGCGCATTCAGTGTGGTGTGGCCGTAGGCTCTGGGCCTAGTGAGTTTTGTACTTTTAAGCATCTAGTCGGCTAGACCTTGCAGTTTTGAAAGGCAATTGAGAAATGGCTCACTTCCTGAACTTGGAGTACAAAAAAGCCTACAGCACCTGGTATTCCCAGGCGGTCTCCCATCCAGGTACTAACTAGGCCCGACACTGCTTAGCTTCTGAGATCAGACGAGATCAGGCGCATTCAGTGTGGTGTGGCCGTAGGCTCTGGGCCTAGTGAGTGTTGTACTTTTAAGCATCTAGTCGGCTAGACCTTGCAGTTTTAAAAGGCAATTGAGAAAGGGCTCACTTCCTGAACTTGGAGCACAAAAAAGCCTACAGCACCTGGTATTCCCAGGCGGTCTCCCATCCAGGTACTAACTAGGCCTGACACTGCTTAACTTCCGAGATCAGACGAGATCGGGTGCATTCAGTGTGGTGTGGCCGTAGGCTCTAGGAATGCTAAGAATATTACTCTTATGCATTTGCATTTAGTAAGCTAAGCCATGCAGCCACTTGCAACATGATACCACGCTCATCGCTCGATCAGGCTCGATCAGGCGAGATATATAAGACTGGTGGGCCCATTCAGGACTCCTATGTCTGGTAGGATAACTTTAATTCATCCATCCTGTGTCTGTTGCAGGGAGGTGGAGAGAACAATCAACACAATAATGGTTTTCTTTCATGCCTCTTGAAGGACTCAATATTCTCTGTACTGCATTACATGTGAAAGTCGATTTATTACCCATGAACACACTACCTGTATGCTAATTCTATGTAAAAAGGTAGCTCCAGCCCTCATGATGTTGTCCAACATTTCCGCTATAAAACGGGATACAATTATTTTGGAAACATACCAAATTTGAAAAATAATTGAGAAGTTGCGCAATTACTAATCATGGAACACAAAAAAAGCCTACAGCACCTGGTATTCCCAGGCAGTCTCCCATCCAGGTACTAACTAGGCCCGACCCTGCTTAGCTTCCGAGATCGGGCGCATTCAGTGTGGTGTGGCCGTAGGCTCTGGGCCTAGTGAGTTTGTACTTTTAAGCATCTAGTCAGCTAGACCTTGCAGTTTTGAAAGGCAATTGTGAAATGGCTCACTTCCTGAACTTGGAGCACAAAAAAGCCTACAGCACCTGGTATTCCCAGGTGGTCTCCCATCCAGGTACTAACTAGGCCCGACACTGCTTAGCTTCCGAGATCAGACGAGATCGGGCGCAATCAGTGTGGTGTGGCCGTAGGCTCTGGGCCTAGTGAGTTTTGTACTTTTAAGCATCTAGTCAGCTAGACCTTGCAGTTTTGAAAGGCAATTGAGAAATGGCTCACTTCCTGAACTTGGAGCACAAAAAAGCCTACAGCACCTGGTATTCCCAGGCGGTCTCCCATCCAGGTACTAACGAGGCCCGACACTGCTTAGCTTCCGAGATCAGACGAGATCGGGCGCAATCAGTGTGGTGTGGCCGTAGGCTCTGGGCCTAGTGAGTTTTGTACTTTTAAGCATCTAGTCAGCTAGACCTTGCAATTTTGAAAGGCAATTGAGAAATGGCTCACTTCCTGAACTTGGAGCACAAAAAAGCCTACAGCACCTGGTATTCCCAGGCGGTCTCCCATCCAGGTACTAACGAGGCCCGACACTGCTTAGCTTCCGAGATCAGACGAGATCGGGCGCATTCAGTGTGGTGTGGCCGTAGGCTCTGGTTCTTGTGAGTTTTGTACTTTTAAGCATCTAGTCGGCTAGACCTTGCAGTTTTGAAAGGCAATTGAGAAATGGCTCACTTCCTGAACTTGGAGTACAAAAAAGCCTACAGCACCTGGTATTCCCAGGCGGTCTTCCATCCAGGTACTAACTAGGCCCGACACTGCTTAGCTTCTGAGATCAGACGAGATCAGGCACATTCAGTGTGGTGTGGCCGTAGGCTCTGGGCCTAGTGAGTTTTGTACTTTTAAGCATCTAGTCGGCTAGACCTTGCAGTTTTAAAAGGCAATTGAGAAAGGGCTCACTTCCTGAACTTGGAGCACAAAAAAGCCTACAGCACCTGGTATTCCCAGGCGGTCTCCCATCCAGGTACTAACTAGGCCTGACACTGCTTAACTTCCGAGATCAGTCGAGATCGGGTGCATTCAGTGTGGTGTGGCCGTAGGCTCTAGGAATGCTAAGAATATTACTCTTATGCATTTGCATTTAGTAAGCTAAGCCATGCAGCCACTTGCAACATGATACCACGCTCATCGCTCGATCAGGCGAGATATATAAGACTGGTGGGCCCATTCAGGACTCCTATGTCTGGTAGGATAACTTTAATTCATCCATCCTGTGTCTGTTGCAGGGAGGTGGAGAGAACAATCAACACAATAATGGTTTTCTTTCATGCCTCTTGAAGGACTCAATATTCTCTGTACTGCATTACATGTGAAAGTTGATTTATTACCCATGAACACACTACCTGTATGCTAATTCTATGTAAAAAGGTAGCTCCAGCCCTCATGATGTTGTCCAACATTTCCGCTATAAAACGGGATACAATTATTTTGGAAACATACCAAATTTGAAAAATAATTGAGAAGTTGCGCAATTACTAATCATGGAGCACAAAAAAAGCCTACAGCACCTGGTATTCCCAGGCAGTCTCCCATCCAGGTACTAACTAGGCCCGACCCTGCTTAGCTTCCGAGATCGGGCGCATTCAGTGTGGTGTGGCCGTAGGCTCTGGGCCTAGTGAGTTTGTACTTTTAAGCATCTAGTCGGCTAGACCTTGCAGTTTTGAAAGGCAATTGTGAAATGGCTCACTTCCTGAACTTGGAGCACAAAAAAGCCTACAGCACCTGGTATTCCCAGGTGGTCTCCCATCCAGGTACTAACTAGGCCCGACACTGCTTAGCTTCCGAGATCAGACGAGATCGGGCGCATTCAGTGTGGTGTGGCCGTAGGCTCTGGGCCTAGTGAGTTTTGTACTTTTAAGCATCTAGTCGGCTAGACCTTGCAGTTTTGAAAGGCAATTGAGAAATGGCTCACTTCCTGAACTTGGAGTACAAAAAAGCCTACAGCACCTGGTATTCCCAGGCGGTCTCCCATCCAGGTACTAACTAGGCCCGACACTGCTTAGCTTCTGAGATCAGACGAGATCAGGCGCATTCAGTGTGGTGTGGCCGTAGGCTCTGGGCCTAGTGAGTGTTGTACTTTTAAGCATCTAGTCGGCTAGACCTTGCAGTTTTAAAAGGCAATTGAGAAAGGGCTCACTTCCTGAACTTGGAGCACAAAAAAGCCTACAGCACCTGGTATTCCCAGGCGGTCTCCCATCCAGGTACTAACTAGGCCTGACACTGCTTAACTTCCAAGATCAGACGAGATCAGGTGCATTCAGTGTGGTGTGGCCATAGGCTCTAGGAATGCTAAGAATATTACTCTTATGCATTTGCATTTAGTAAGCTAAGCCATGCAGCCACTTGCAACATGATACCACGCTCATCGCTCGATCAGGCTCGATCAGGCGAGATATATAAGACTGGTGGGCCCATTCAGGACTCCTATGTCTGGTAGGATAACTTTAATTCATCCATCCTGTGTCTGTTGCAGGGAGGTGGAGAGAACAATCAACACAATAATGGTTTTCTTTCATGCCTCTTGAAGGACTCAATATTCTCTGTACTGCATTACATGTGAAAGTTGATTTATTACCCATGAACACACTACCTGTATGCTAATTCTATGTAAAAAGGTAGCTCCAGCCCTCATGATGTTGTCCAACATTTCCGCTATAAAACGGGATACAATTATTTTGGAAACATACCAAATTTGAAAAATAATTGAGAAGTTGCGCAATTACTAATCATGGAGCACAAAAAAAGCCTACAGCACCTGGTATTCCCAGGCAGTCTCCCATCCAGGTACTAACTAGGCCAGACCCTGCTTAGCTTCCGAGATCGGGCGCATTCAGTGTGGTGTGGCCGTAGGCTCTGGGCCTAGTGAGTTTGTACTTTTAAGCATCTAGTCGGCTAGACCTTGCAGTTTTGAAAGGCAATTGTGAAATGGCTCACTTCCTGAACTTGGAGCACAAAAAAGCCTACAGCACCTGGTATTCCCAGGTGGTCTCCCATCCAGGTACTAACTAGGCCCGACACTGCTTAGCTTCCGAGATCAGACGAGATCGGGCGCATTCAGTGTGGTGTGGCCGTAGGCTCTGGGCCTAGTGAGTTTTGTACTTTTAAGCATCTAGTCGGCTAGACCTTGCAGTTTTGAAAGGCAATTGAGAAATGGCTCACTTCCTGAACTTGGAGTACAAAAAAGCCTACAGCACCTGGTATTCCCAGGCGGTCTCCCATCCAGGTACTAACTAGGCCCGACACTGCTTAGCTTCTGAGATCAGACGAGATCAGGCGCATTCAGTGTGGTGTGGCCGTAGGCTCTGGGCCTAGTGAGTGTTGTACTTTTAAGCATCTAGTCGGCTAGACCTTGCAGTTTTAAAAGGCAATTGAGAAAGGGCTCACTTCCTGAACTTGGAGCACAAAAAAGCCTACAGCACCTGGTATTCCCAGGCGGTCTCCCATCCAGGTACTAACTAGGCCTGACACTGCTTAACTTCCGAGATCAGACGAGATCGGGTGCATTCAGTGTGGTGTGGCCGTAGGCTCTAGGAATGCTAAGAATATTACTCTTATGCATTTGCATTTAGTAAGCTAAGCCATGCAGCCACTTGCAACATGATACCACGCTCATCGCTCGATCAGGCGAGATATATAAGACTGGTGGGCCCATTCAGGACTCCTATGTCTGGTAGGATAACTTTAATTCATCCATCCTGTGTCTGTTGCAGGGAGGTGGAGAGAACAATCAACACAATAATGGTTTTCTTTCATGCCTCTTGAAGGACTCAATATTCTCTGTACTGCATTACATGTGAAAGTTGATTTATTACCCATGAACACACTACCTGTATGCTAATTCTATGTAAAAAGGTAGCTCCAGCCCTCATGATGTTGTCCAACATTTCCGCTATAAAACGGGATACAATTATTTTGGAAACATACCAAATTTGAAAAATAATTGAGAAGTTGCGCAATTACTAATCATGGAGCACAAAAAAAGCCTACAGCACCTGGTATTCCCAGGCAGTCTCCCATCCAGGTACTAACTAGGCCCGACCCTGCTTAGCTTCCGAGATCGGGCGCATTCAGTGTGGTGTGGCCGTAGGCTCTGGGCTTAGTGAGTTTGTACTTTTAAGCATCTAGTCGGCTAGACCTTGCAGTTTTGAAAGGCAATTGTGAAATGGCTCACTTCCTGAACTTGGAGCACAAAAAAGCCTACAGCACCTGGTATTCCCAGGTGGTCTCCCATCCAGGTACTAACTAGGCCCGACACTGCTTAGCTTCCGAGATCAGACGAGATCGGGCGCATTCAGTGTGGTGTGGCCGTAGGCTCTGGGCCTAGTGAGTTTTGTACTTTTAAGCATCTAGTCGGCTAGACCTTGCAGTTTTGAAAGGCAATTGAGAAATGGCTCACTTCCTGAACTTGGAGTACAAAAAAGCCTACAGCACCTGGTATTCCCAGGCGGTCTCCCATCCAGGTACTAACTAGGCCCGACACTGCTTAGCTTCTGAGATCAGACGAGATCAGGCGCATTCAGTGTGGTGTGGCCGTAGGCTCTGGGCCTAGTGAGTGTTGTACTTTTAAGCATCTAGTCGGCTAGACCTTGCAGTTTTAAAAGGCAATTGAGAAAGGGCTCACTTCCTGAACTTGGAGCACAAAAAAGCCTACAGCACCTGGTATTCCCAGGCGGTCTCCCATCCAGGTACTAACTAGGCCTGACACTGCTTAACTTCCGAGATCAGACGAGATCGGGTGCATTCAGTGTGGTGTGGCCGTAGGCTCTAGGAATGCTAAGAATATTACTCTTATGCATTTGCATTTAGTAAGCTAAGCCATGCAGCCACTTGCAACATGATACCACGCTCATCGCTCGATCAGGCTCGATCAGGCGAGATATATAAGACTGGTGGGCCCATTCAGGACTCCTATGTCTGGTAGGATAACTTTAATTCATCCATCCTGTGTCTGTTGCAGGGAGGTGGAGAGAACAATCAACACAATAATGGTTTTCTTTCATGCCTCTTGAAGGACTCAATATTCTCTGTACTGCATTACATGTGAAAGTCGATTTATTACCCATGAACACACTACCTGTATGCTAATTCTATGTAAAAAGGTAGCTCCAGCCCTCATGATGTTGTCCAACATTTCCGCTATAAAACGGGATACAATTATTTTGGAAACATACCAAATTTGAAAAATAATTGAGAAGTTGCGCAATTACTAATCATGGAGCACAAAAAAAGCCTACAGCACCTGGTATTCCCAGGCAGTCTCCCATCCAGGTACTAACTAGGCCTGACCCTGCTTAGCTTCCGAGATCGGGCACATTCAGTGTGGTGTGGCCGTAGGCTCTGGGCCTAGTGAGTTTTGTACTTTTAAGCATCTAGTCGGCTAGACCTTGCAGTTTTGAAAGGCAATTGTGAAATGGCTCACTTCCTGAACTTGGAGCACAAAAAAGCCTACAGCACCTGGTATTCCCAGGTGGTCTCCCATCCAGGTACTATCTAGGCCGGACACTGCTTAGTTTCCGAGATCAGACGAGATCGGGCGCAATCAGTGTGGTGTGGCCGTAGGCTCTGGTTCTTGTGAGTTTTGTACTTTTAAGCATCTAGTCGGCTAGACCTTGCAGTTTTGAAAGGCAATTGAGAAATGGCTCACTTCCTGAACTTGGAGTACAAAAAAGCCTACAGCACCTGGTATTCCCAGGCGGTCTTCCATCCAGGTACTAACTAGGCCCGACACTGCTTAGCTTCTGAGATCAGACGAGATCAGGCACATTCAGTGTGGTGTGGCCGTAGGCTCTGGGCCTAGTGAGTTTTGTACTTTTAAGCATCTAGTCGGCTAGACCTTGCAGTTTTAAAAGGCAATTGAGAAAGGGCTCACTTCCTGAACTTGGAGCACAAAAAAGCCTACAGCACCTGGTATTCCCAGGCGGTCTCCCATCCAGGTACTAACTAGGCCTGACACTGCTTAACTTCC
>NW_027182325.1:472500-487500 GCF_040938575.1 Ambystoma mexicanum | reverse complement strand
AGACGAGATCGGGCGCATTCAGTGTGGTGTGGCCGTAGGCTCTGGTTCTTGTGAGTTTTGTACTTTTAAGCATCTAGTCGGCTAGACCTTGCAGTTTTGAAAGGCAATTGAGAAATGGCTCACTTCCTGAACTTGGAGTACAAAAAAGCCTACAGCACCTGGTATTCCCAGGCGGTCTTCCATCCAGGTACTAACTAGGCCCGACACTGCTTAGCTTCTGAGATCAGACGAGATCAGGCACATTCAGTGTGGTGTGGCCGTAGGCTCTGGGCCTAGTGAGTTTTGTACTTTTAAGCATCTAGTCGGCTAGACCTTGCAGTTTTAAAAGGCAATTGAGAAAGGGCTCACTTCCTGAACTTGGAGCACAAAAAAGCCTACAGCACCTGGTATTCCCAGGCGGTCTCCCATCCAGGTACTAACTAGGCCTGACACTGCTTAACTTCCGAGATCAGTCGAGATCGGGTGCATTCAGTGTGGTGTGGCCGTAGGCTCTAGGAATGCTAAGAATATTACTCTTATGCATTTGCATTTAGTAAGCTAAGCCATGCAGCCACTTGCAACATGATACCACGCTCATCGCTCGATCAGGCGAGATATATAAGACTGGTGGGCCCATTCAGGACTCCTATGTCTGGTAGGATAACTTTAATTCATCCATCCTGTGTCTGTTGCAGGGAGGTGGAGAGAACAATCAACACAATAATGGTTTTCTTTCATGCCTCTTGAAGGACTCAATATTCTCTGTACTGCATTACATGTGAAAGTTGATTTATTACCCATGAACACACTACCTGTATGCTAATTCTATGTAAAAAGGTAGCTCCAGCCCTCATGATGTTGTCCAACATTTCCGCTATAAAACGGGATACAATTATTTTGGAAACATACCAAATTTGAAAAATAATTGAGAAGTTGCGCAATTACTAATCATGGAGCACAAAAAAAGCCTACAGCACCTGGTATTCCCAGGCAGTCTCCCATCCAGGTACTAACTAGGCCCGACCCTGCTTAGCTTCCGAGATCGGGCGCATTCAGTGTGGTGTGGCCGTAGGCTCTGGGCCTAGTGAGTTTGTACTTTTAAGCATCTAGTCGGCTAGACCTTGCAGTTTTGAAAGGCAATTGTGAAATGGCTCACTTCCTGAACTTGGAGCACAAAAAAGCCTACAGCACCTGGTATTCCCAGGTGGTCTCCCATCCAGGTACTAACTAGGCCCGACACTGCTTAGCTTCCGAGATCAGACGAGATCGGGCGCATTCAGTGTGGTGTGGCCGTAGGCTCTGGGCCTAGTGAGTTTTGTACTTTTAAGCATCTAGTCGGCTAGACCTTGCAGTTTTGAAAGGCAATTGAGAAATGGCTCACTTCCTGAACTTGGAGTACAAAAAAGCCTACAGCACCTGGTATTCCCAGGCGGTCTCCCATCCAGGTACTAACTAGGCCCGACACTGCTTAGCTTCTGAGATCAGACGAGATCAGGCGCATTCAGTGTGGTGTGGCCGTAGGCTCTGGGCCTAGTGAGTGTTGTACTTTTAAGCATCTAGTCGGCTAGACCTTGCAGTTTTAAAAGGCAATTGAGAAAGGGCTCACTTCCTGAACTTGGAGCACAAAAAAGCCTACAGCACCTGGTATTCCCAGGCGGTCTCCCATCCAGGTACTAACTAGGCCTGACACTGCTTAACTTCCAAGATCAGACGAGATCAGGTGCATTCAGTGTGGTGTGGCCGTAGGCTCTAGGAATGCTAAGAATATTACTCTTATGCATTTGCATTTAGTAAGCTAAGCCATGCAGCCACTTGCAACATGATACCACGCTCATCGCTCGATCAGGCTCGATCAGGCGAGATATATAAGACTGGTGGGCCCATTCAGGACTCCTATGTCTGGTAGGATAACTTTAATTCATCCATCCTGTGTCTGTTGCAGGGAGGTGGAGAGAACAATCAACACAATAATGGTTTTCTTTCATGCCTCTTGAAGGACTCAATATTCTCTGTACTGCATTACATGTGAAAGTTGATTTATTACCCATGAACACACTACCTGTATGCTAATTCTATGTAAAAAGGTAGCTCCAGCCCTCATGATGTTGTCCAACATTTCCGCTATAAAACGGGATACAATTATTTTGGAAACATACCAAATTTGAAAAATAATTGAGAAGTTGCGCAATTACTAATCATGGAGCACAAAAAAAGCCTACAGCACCTGGTATTCCCAGGCAGTCTCCCATCCAGGTACTAACTAGGCCAGACCCTGCTTAGCTTCCGAGATCGGGCGCATTCAGTGTGGTGTGGCCGTAGGCTCTGGGCCTAGTGAGTTTGTACTTTTAAGCATCTAGTCGGCTAGACCTTACAGTTTTGAAAGGCAATTGTGAAATGGCTCACTTCCTGAACTTGGAGCACAAAAAAGCCTACAGCACCTGGTATTCCCAGGTGGTCTCCCATCCAGGTACTAACTAGGCCCGACACTGCTTAGCTTCCGAGATCAGACGAGATCGGGCGCATTCAGTGTGGTGTGGCCGTAGGCTCTGGGCCTAGTGAGTTTTGTACTTTTAAGCATCTAGTCGGCTAGACCTTGCAGTTTTGAAAGGCAATTGAGAAATGGCTCACTTCCTGAACTTGGAGTACAAAAAAGCCTACAGCACCTGGTATTCCCAGGCGGTCTCCCATCCAGGTACTAACTAGGCCCGACACTGCTTAGCTTCTGAGATCAGACGAGATCAGGCGCATTCAGTGTGGTGTGGCCGTAGGCTCTGGGCCTAGTGAGTGTTGTACTTTTAAGCATCTAGTCGGCTAGACCTTGCAGTTTTAAAAGGCAATTGAGAAAGGGCTCACTTCCTGAACTTGAAGCACAAAAAAGCCTACAGCACCTGGTATTCCCAGGCGGTCTCCCATCCAGGTACTAACTAGGCCTGACACTGCTTAACTTCCGAGATCAGACGAGATCGGGTGCATTCAGTGTGGTGTGGCCGTAGGCTCTAGGAATGCTAAGAATATTACTCGTATGCATTTGCATTTAGTAAGCTAAGCCATGCAGCCACTTGCAACATGATACCACGCTCATCGCTCGATCAGGCTCGATCAGGCGAGATATATAAGACTGGTGGGCCCATTCAGGACTCTTATGTCTGGTAGGATAACTTTAATTCATCCATCCTGTGTCTGTTGCAGGGAGGTGGAGAGAACAATCAACACAATAATGGTTTTCTTTCATGCCTCTTGAAGGACTCAATATTCTCTGTACTGCATTACATGTGAAAGTCGATTTATTACCCATGAACACACTACCTGTATGCTAATTCTATGTAAAAAGGTAGCTCCAGCCCTCATGATGTTGTCCAACATTTCCGCTATAAAACGGGATACAATTATTTTGGAAACATACCAAATTTGAAAAATAATTGAGAAGTTGCGCAATTACTAATCATGGAGCACAAAAAAGCCTACAGCACCTGGTATTCCCAGGCAGTCTCCCATCCAGGTACTAACTAGGCCTGACCCTGCTTAGCTTCCGAGATCGGGCACATTCAGTGTGGTGTGGCCGTAGGCTCTGGGCCTAGTGAGTTTTGTACTTTTAAGCATCTAGTCGGCTAGACCTTGCAGTTTTGAAAGGCAATTGTGAAATGGCTCACTTCCTGAACTTGGAGCACAAAAAAGCCTACAGCACCTGGTATTCCCAGGTGGTCTCCCATCCAGGTACTAACTAGGCCCGACACTGCTTAGCTTCCGAGATCAGACGAGATCGGGCGCAATCAGTGTGGTGTGGCCATAGGCTCTGGGCCTAGTGAGTTTTGTACTTTTAAGCATCTAGTCAGCTAGACCTTGCAGTTTTGAAAGGCAATTGAGAAATGGCTCACTTCCTGAACTTGGAGCACAAAAAAGCCTACAGCACCTGGTATTCCCAGGCGGTCTCCCATCCAGGTACTAACGAGGCCCGACACTGCTTAGCTTCCGAGATCAGACGAGATCGGGCGCATTCAGTGTGGTGTGGCCGTAGGCTCTGGTTCTTGTGAGTTTTGTACTTTTAAGCATCTAGTCGGCTAGACCTTGCAGTTTTGAAAGGCAATTGAGAAATGGCTCACTTCCTGAACTTGGAGTACAAAAAAGCCTACAGCACCTGGTATTCCCAGGCGGTCTTCCATCCAGGTACTAACTAGGCCCGACACTGCTTAGCTTCTGAGATCAGACGAGATCAGGCACATTCAGTGTGGTGTGGCCGTAGGCTCTGGGCCTAGTGAGTTTTGTACTTTTAAGCATCTAGTCGGCTAGACCTTGCAGTTTTAAAAGGCAATTGAGAAAGGGCTCACTTCCTGAACTTGGAGCACAAAAAAGCCTACAGCACCTGGTATTCCCAGGCGGTCTCCCATCCAGGTACTAACTAGGCCTGACACTGCTTAACTTCCGAGATCAGACGAGATCGGGTGCATTCAGTGTGGTGTGGCCGTAGGCTCTAGGAATGCTAAGAATATTACTCTTATGCATTTGCATTTAGTAAGCTAAGCCATGCAGCCACTTGCAACATGATACCACGCTCATCGCTCGATCAGGCTCGATCAGGCGAGATATATAAGACTGGTGGGCCCATTCAGGACTCCTATGTCTGGTAGGATAACTTTAATTCATCCATCCTGTGTCTGTTGCAGGGAGGTGGAGAGAACAATCAACACAATAATGGTTTTCTTTCATGCCTCTTGAAGGACTCAATATTCTCTGTACTGCATTACATGTGAAAGTCGATTTATTACCCATGAACACACTACCTGTATGCTAATTCTATGTAAAAAGGTAGCTCCAGCCCTCATGATGTTGTCCAACATTTCCGCTATAAAACGGGATACAATTATTTTGGAAACATACCAAATTTGAAAAATAATTGAGAAGTTGCGCAATTACTAATCATGGAGCACAAAAAAGCCTACAGCACCTGGTATTCCCAGGCAGTCTCCCATCCAGGTACTAACTAGGCCTGACCCTGCTTAGCTTCCGAGATCGGGCACATTCAGTGTGGTGTGGCCGTAGGCTCTGGGCCTAGTGAGTTTTGTACTTTTAAGCATCTAGTCGGCTAGACCTTGCAGTTTTGAAAGGCAATTGTGAAATGGCTCACTTCCTGAACTTGGAGCACAAAAAAGCCTACAGCACCTGGTATTCCCAGGTGGTCTCCCATCCAGGTACTATCTAGGCCGGACACTGCTTAGCTTCCGAGATCAGACGAGATCGGGCGCAATCAGTGTGGTGTGGCCGTAGGCTCTGGTTCTTGTGAGTTTTGTACTTTTAAGCATCTAGTCGGCTAGACCTTGCAGTTTTGAAAGGCAATTGAGAAATGGCTCACTTCCTGAACTTGGAGTACAAAAAAGCCTACAGCACCTGGTATTCCCAGGCGGTCTTCCATCCAGGTACTAACTAGGCCCGACACTGCTTAGCTTCTGAGATCAGACGAGATCAGGCACATTCAGTGTGGTGTGGCCGTAGGCTCTGGGCCTAGTGAGTTTTGTACTTTTAAGCATCTAGTCGGCTAGACCTTGCAGTTTTAAAAGGCAATTGAGAAAGGGCTCACTTCCTGAACTTGGAGCACAAAAAAGCCTACAGCACCTGGTATTCCCAGGCGGTCTCCCATCCAGGTACTAACTAGGCCTGACACTGCTTAACTTCCGAGATCAGTCGAGATCGGGTGCATTCAGTGTGGTGTGGCCGTAGGCTCTAGGAATGCTAAGAATATTACTCTTATGCATTTGCATTTAGTAAGCTAAGCCATGCAGCCACTTGCAACATGATACCACGCTCATCGCTCGATCAGGCTCGATCAGGCGAGATATATAAGACTGGTGGGCCCATTCAGGACTCCTATGTCTGGTAGGATAACTTTAATTCATCCATCCTGTGTCTGTTGCAGGGAGGTGGAGAGAACAATCAACACAATAATGGTTTTCTTTCATGCCTCTTGAAGGACTCAATATTCTCTGTACTGCATTACATGTGAAAGTCGATTTATTACCCATGAACACACTACCTGTATGCTAATTCTATGTAAAAAGGTAGCTCCAGCCCTCATGATGTTGTCCAACATTTCCGCTATAAAACGGGATACAATTATTTTGGAAACATACCAAATTTGAAAAATAATTGAGAAGTTGCGCAATTACTAATCATGGAGCACAAAAAAGCCTACAGCACCTGGTATTCCCAGGCAGTCTCCCATCCAGGTACTAACTAGGCCTGACCCTGCTTAGCTTCCGAGATCGGGCGCATTCAGTGTGGTGTGGCCGTAGGCTCTGGGCCTAGTGAGTTTTGTACTTTTAAGCATCTAGTCGGCTAGACCTTGCAGTTTTGAAAGGCAATTGTGAAATGGCTCACTTCCTGAACTTGGAGCACAAAAAAGCCTACAGCACCTGGTATTCCCAGGTGGTCTCCCATCCAGGTACTAACTAGGCCCGACACTGCTTAGCTTCCGAGATCAGACGAGATCGGGCGCAATCAGTGTGGTGTGGCCGTAGGCTCTGGGCCTAGTGAGTTTTGTACTTTTAAGCATCTAGTCAGCTAGACCTTGCAGTTTTGAAAGGCAATTGAGAAATGGCTCACTTCCTGAACTTGGAGCACAAAAAAGCCTACAGCACCTGGTATTCCCAGGCAGTCTCCCATCCAGGTACTAACGAGGCCCGACACTGCTTAGCTTCCGAGATCGGGCGCAATCAGTGTGGTGTGGCCGTAGGCTCTGGGCCTAGTGAGTTTTGTACTTTTAAGCATCTAGTCAGCTAGACCTTGCAATTTTGAAAGGCAATTGAGAAATGGCTCACTTCCTGAACTTGGAGCACAAAAAAGCCTACAGCACCTGGTATTCCCAGGCGGTCTCCCATCCAGGTACTAACTAGGCCCGACCCTGCTTAGCTTCTGAGATCGGGCGCATTCAGTGTGGTGTGGCCGTAGGTTCTGGGCCTAGTGAGTTTGTACTTTTAAGCATCTAGTCGGCTAGACCTTGCAGTTTTGAAAGGCAATTGTGAAATGGCTCACTTCCTGAACTTGGAGCACAAAAAAGCCTACAGCACCTGGTATTCCCAGGTGGTCTCCCATCCAGGTACTAACTAGGCCCGACACTGCTTAGCTTCCGAGATCAGATGAGATCGGGCGCATTCAGTGTGGTGTGGCCGTAGGCTCTGGGCCTAGTGAGTTTTGTACTTTTAAGCATCTAGTCGGCTAGACCTTGCAGTTTTGAAAGGCAATTGAGAAATGGCTCACTTCCTGAACTTGGAGTACAAAAAAGCCTACAGCACCTGGTATTCCCAGGCGGTCTCCCATCCAGGTACTAACTAGGCCCGACACTGCTTAGCTTCTGAGATCAGACGAGATCAGGCGCATTCAGTGTGGTGTGGCCGTAGGCTCTGGGCCTAGTGAATGTTGTACTTTTAAGCATCTAGTCGGCTAGACCTTGCAGTTTTAAAAGGCAATTGAGAAAGGGCTCACTTCCTGAACTTGGAGCACAAAAAAGCCTACAGCACCTGGTATTCCCAGGCGGTCTCCCATCCAGGTACTAACTAGGCCTGACACTGCTTAACTTCCGAGATCAGACGAGATCGGGTGCATTCAGTGTGGTGTGGCCGTAGGCTCTAGGAATGCTAAGAATATTACTCTTATGCATTTGCATTTAGTAAGCTAAGCCATGCAGCCACTTGCAACATGATACCACGCTCATCGCTCGATCAGGCTCGATCAGGCGAGATATATAAGACTGGTGGGCCCATTCAGGACTCCTATGTCTGGTAGGATAACTTTAATTCATCCATCCTGTGTCTGTTGCAGGGAGGTGGAGAGAACAATCAACACAATAATGGTTTTCTTTCATGCCTCTTGAAGGACTCAATATTCTCTGTACTGCATTACATGTGAAAGTCGATTTATTACCCATGAACACACTACCTGTATGCTAATTCTATGTAAAAAGGTAGCTCCAGCCCTCATGATGTTGTCCAACATTTCCGCTATAAAACGGGATACAATTATTTTGGAAACATACCAAATTTGAAAAATAATTGAGAAGTTGCGCAATTACTAATCATGGAGCACAAAAAAGCCTACAGCACCTGGTATTCCCAGGCAGTCTCCCATCCAGGTACTAACTAGGCCTGACCCTGCTTAGCTTCTGAGATCGGGCACATTCAGTGTGGTGTGGCCGTAGGCTCTGGGCCTAGTGAGTTTTGTACTTTTAAGCATCTAGTCGGCTAGACCTTGCAGTTTTGAAAGGCAATTGTGAAATGGCTCACTTCCTGAACTTGGAGCACAAAAAAGCCTACAGCACCTGGTATTCCCAGGTGGTCTCCCATCCAGGTACTAACTAGGCCCGACACTGCTTAGCTTCCGAGATCAGACGAGATCGGGCGCAATCAGTGTGGTGTGGCCGTAGGCTCTGGGCCTAGTGAGTTTTGTACTTTTAAGCATCTAGTCAGCTAGACCTTGCAGTTTTGAAAGGCAATTGAGAAATGGCTCACTTCCTGAACTTGGAGCACAAAAAAGCCTACAGCACCTGGTATTCCCAGGCGGTCTCCCATCCAGGTACTAACGAGGCCCGACACTGCTTAGCTTCCGAGATCAGACGAGATCGGGCGCATTCAGTGTGGTGTGGCCGTAGGCTCTGGTTCTTGTGAGTTTTGTACTTTTAAGCATCTAGTCGGCTAGACCTTGCAGTTTTGAAAGGCAATTGAGAAATGGCTCACTTCCTGAACTTGGAGTACAAAAAAGCCTACAGCACCTGGTATTCCCAGGCGGTCTTCCATCCAGGTACTAACTAGGCCCGACACTGCTTAGCTTCTGAGATCAGACGAGATCAGGCACATTCAGTGTGGTGTGGCCGTAGGCTCTGGGCCTAGTGAGTTTTGTACTTTTAAGCATCTAGTCGGCTAGACCTTGCAGTTTTAAAAGGCAATTGAGAAAGGGCTCACTTCCTGAACTTGGAGCACAAAAAAGCCTACAGCACCTGGTATTCCCAGGCGGTCTCCCATCCAGGTACTAACTAGGCCTGACACTGCTTAACTTCCGAGATCAGTCGAGATCGGGTGCATTCAGTGTGGTGTGGCCGTAGGCTCTAGGAATGCTAAGAATATTACTCTTATGCATTTGCATTTAGTAAGCTAAGCCATGCAGCCACTTGCAACATGATACCACGCTCATCGCTCGATCAGGCGAGATATATAAGACTGGTGGGCCCATTCAGGACTCCTATGTCTGGTAGGATAACTTTAATTCATCCATCCTGTGTCTGTTGCAGGGAGGTGGAGAGAACAATCAACACAATAATGGTTTTCTTTCATGCCTCTTGAAGGACTCAATATTCTCTGTACTGCATTACATGTGAAAGTTGATTTATTACCCATGAACACACTACCTGTATGCTAATTCTATGTAAAAAGGTAGCTCCAGCCCTCATGATGTTGTCCAACATTTCCGCTATAAAACGGGATACAATTATTTTGGAAACATACCAAATTTGAAAAATAATTGAGAAGTTGCGCAATTACTAATCATGGAGCACAAAAAAAGCCTACAGCACCTGGTATTCCCAGGCAGTCTCCCATCCAGGTACTAACTAGGCCCGACCCTGCTTAGCTTCCGAGATCGGGCGCATTCAGTGTGGTGTGGCCGTAGGCTCTGGGCCTAGTGAGTTTGTACTTTTAAGCATCTAGTGGGCTAGACCTTGCAGTTTTGAAAGGCAATTGTGAAATGGCTCACTTCCTGAACTTGGAGCACAAAAAAGCCTACAGCACCTGGTATTCCCAGGTGGTCTCCCATCCAGGTACTAACTAGGCCCGACACTGCTTAGCTTCCGAGATCAGACGAGATCGGGCGCATTCAGTGTGGTGTGGCCGTAGGCTCTGGGCCTAGTGAGTTTTGTACTTTTAAGCATCTAGTCGGCTAGACCTTGCAGTTTTGAAAGGCAATTGAGAAATGGCTCACTTCCTGAACTTGGAGTACAAAAAAGCCTACAGCACCTGGTATTCCCAGGCGGTCTCCCATCCAGGTACTAACTAGGCCCGACACTGCTTAGCTTCTGAGATCAGACGAGATCAGGCGCATTCAGTGTGGTGTGGCCGTAGGCTCTGGGCCTAGTGAGTGTTGTACTTTTAAGCATCTAGTCGGCTAGACCTTGCAGTTTTAAAAGGCAATTGAGAAAGGGCTCACTTCCTGAACTTGGAGCACAAAAAAGCCTACAGCACCTGGTATTCCCAGGCGGTCTCCCATCCAGGTACTAACTAGGCCTGACACTGCTTAACTTCCAAGATCAGACGAGATCAGGTGCATTCAGTGTGGTGTGGCCGTAGGCTCTAGGAATGCTAAGAATATTACTCTTATGCATTTGCATTTAGTAAGCTAAGCCATGCAGCCACTTGCAACATGATACCACGCTCATCGCTCGATCAGGCTCGATCAGGCGAGATATATAAGACTGGTGGGCCCATTCAGGACTCCTATGTCTGGTAGGATAACTTTAATTCATCCATCCTGTGTCTGTTGCAGGGAGGTGGAGAGAACAATCAACACAATAATGGTTTTCTTTCATGCCTCTTGAAGGACTCAATATTCTCTGTACTGCATTACATGTGAAAGTTGATTTATTACCCATGAACACACTACCTGTATGCTAATTCTATGTAAAAAGGTAGCTCCAGCCCTCATGATGTTGTCCAACATTTCCGCTATAAAACGGGATACAATTATTTTGGAAACATACCAAATTTGAAAAATAATTGAGAAGTTGCGCAATTACTAATCATGGAGCACAAAAAAAGCCTACAGCACCTGGTATTCCCAGGCAGTCTCCCATCCAGGTACTAACTAGGCCAGACCCTGCTTAGCTTCCGAGATCGGGCGCATTCAGTGTGGTGTGGCCGTAGGCTCTGGGCCTAGTGAGTTTGTACTTTTAAGCATCTAGTCGGCTAGACCTTACAGTTTTGAAAGGCAATTGTGAAATGGCTCACTTCCTGAACTTGGAGCACAAAAAAGCCTACAGCACCTGGTATTCCCAGGTGGTCTCCCATCCAGGTACTAACTAGGCCCGACACTGCTTAGCTTCCGAGATCAGACGAGATCGGGCGCATTCAGTGTGGTGTGGCCGTAGGCTCTGGGCCTAGTGAGTTTTGTACTTTTAAGCATCTAGTCGGCTAGACCTTGCAGTTTTGAAAGGCAATTGAGAAATGGCTCACTTCCTGAACTTGGAGTACAAAAAAGCCTACAGCACCTGGTATTCCCAGGCGGTCTCCCATCCAGGTACTAACTAGGCCCGACACTGCTTAGCTTCTGAGATCAGACGAGATCAGGCGCATTCAGTGTGGTGTGGCCGTAGGCTCTGGGCCTAGTGAGTGTTGTACTTTTAAGCATCTAGTCGGCTAGACCTTGCAGTTTTAAAAGGCAATTGAGAAAGGGCTCACTTCCTGAACTTGAAGCACAAAAAAGCCTACAGCACCTGGTATTCCCAGGCGGTCTCCCATCCAGGTACTAACTAGGCCTGACACTGCTTAACTTCCGAGATCAGACGAGATCGGGTGCATTCAGTGTGGTGTGGCCGTAGGCTCTAGGAATGCTAAGAATATTACTCGTATGCATTTGCATTTAGTAAGCTAAGCCATGCAGCCACTTGCAACATGATACCACGCTCATCGCTCGATCAGGCTCGATCAGGCGAGATATATAAGACTGGTGGGCCCATTCAGGACTCTTATGTCTGGTAGGATAACTTTAATTCATCCATCCTGTGTCTGTTGCAGGGAGGTGGAGAGAACAATCAACACAATAATGGTTTTCTTTCATGCCTCTTGAAGGACTCAATATTCTCTGTACTGCATTACATGTGAAAGTCGATTTATTACCCATGAACACACTACCTGTATGCTAATTCTATGTAAAAAGGTAGCTCCAGCCCTCATGATGTTGTCCAACATTTCCGCTATAAAACGGGATACAATTATTTTGGAAACATACCAAATTTGAAAAATAATTGAGAAGTTGCGCAATTACTAATCATGGAGCACAAAAAAGCCTACAGCACCTGGTATTCCCAGGCAGTCTCCCATCCAGGTACTAACTAGGCCTGACCCTGCTTAGCTTCCGAGATCGGGCACATTCAGTGTGGTGTGGCCGTAGGCTCTGGGCCTAGTGAGTTTTGTACTTTTAAGCATCTAGTCGGCTAGACCTTGCAGTTTTGAAAGGCAATTGTGAAATGGCTCACTTCCTGAACTTGGAGCACAAAAAAGCCTACAGCACCTGGTATTCCCAGGTGGTCTCCCATCCAGGTACTAACTAGGCCCGACACTGCTTAGCTTCCGAGATCAGACGAGATCGGGCGCAATCAGTGTGGTGTGGCCATAGGCTCTGGGCCTAGTGAGTTTTGTACTTTTAAGCATCTAGTCAGCTAGACCTTGCAGTTTTGAAAGGCAATTGAGAAATGGCTCACTTCCTGAACTTGGAGCACAAAAAAGCCTACAGCACCTGGTATTCCCAGGCGGTCTCCCATCCAGGTACTAACGAGGCCCGACACTGCTTAGCTTCCGAGATCAGACGAGATCGGGCGCATTCAGTGTGGTGTGGCCGTAGGCTCTGGTTCTTGTGAGTTTTGTACTTTTAAGCATCTAGTCGGCTAGACCTTGCAGTTTTGAAAGGCAATTGAGAAATGGCTCACTTCCTGAACTTGGAGTACAAAAAAGCCTACAGCACCTGGTATTCCCAGGCGGTCTTCCATCCAGGTACTAACTAGGCCCGACACTGCTTAGCTTCTGAGATCAGACGAGATCAGGCACATTCAGTGTGGTGTGGCCGTAGGCTCTGGGCCTAGTGAGTTTTGTACTTTTAAGCATCTAGTCGGCTAGACCTTGCAGTTTTAAAAGGCAATTGAGAAAGGGCTCACTTCCTGAACTTGGAGCACAAAAAAGCCTACAGCACCTGGTATTCCCAGGCGGTCTCCCATCCAGGTACTAACTAGGCCTGACACTGCTTAACTTCCGAGATCAGACGAGATCGGGTGCATTCAGTGTGGTGTGGCCGTAGGCTCTAGGAATGCTAAGAATATTACTCTTATGCATTTGCATTTAGTAAGCTAAGCCATGCAGCCACTTGCAACATGATACCACGCTCATCGCTCGATCAGGCTCGATCAGGCGAGATATATAAGACTGGTGGGCCCATTCAGGACTCCTATGTCTGGTAGGATAACTTTAATTCATCCATCCTGTGTCTGTTGCAGGGAGGTGGAGAGAACAATCAACACAATAATGGTTTTCTTTCATGCCTCTTGAAGGACTCAATATTCTCTGTACTGCATTACATGTGAAAGTCGATTTATTACCCATGAACACACTACCTGTATGCTAATTCTATGTAAAAAGGTAGCTCCAGCCCTCATGATGTTGTCCAACATTTCCGCTATAAAACGGGATACAATTATTTTGGAAACATACCAAATTTGAAAAATAATTGAGAAGTTGCGCAATTACTAATCATGGAGCACAAAAAAGCCTACAGCACCTGGTATTCCCAGGCAGTCTCCCATCCAGGTACTAACTAGGCCTGACCCTGCTTAGCTTCCGAGATCGGGCACATTCAGTGTGGTGTGGCCGTAGGCTCTGGGCCTAGTGAGTTTTGTACTTTTAAGCATCTAGTCGGCTAGACCTTGCAGTTTTGAAAGGCAATTGTGAAATGGCTCACTTCCTGAACTTGGAGCACAAAAAAGCCTACAGCACCTGGTATTCCCAGGTGGTCTCCCATCCAGGTACTATCTAGGCCGGACACTGCTTAGCTTCCGAGATCAGACGAGATCGGGCGCAATCAGTGTGGTGTGGCCGTAGGCTCTGGTTCTTGTGAGTTTTGTACTTTTAAGCATCTAGTCGGCTAGACCTTGCAGTTTTGAAAGGCAATTGAGAAATGGCTCACTTCCTGAACTTGGAGTACAAAAAAGCCTACAGCACCTGGTATTCCCAGGCGGTCTTCCATCCAGGTACTAACTAAGCCCGACACTGCTTAGCTTCTGAGATCAGACGAGATCAGGCACATTCAGTGTGGTGTGGCCGTAGGCTCTGGGCCTAGTGAGTTTTGTACTTTTAAGCATCTAGTCGGCTAGACCTTGCAGTTTTAAAAGGCAATTGAGAAAGGGCTCACTTCCTGAACTTGGAGCACAAAAAACCCTACAGCACCTGGTATTCCCAGGCGGTCTCCCATCCAGGTACTAACTAGGCCTGACACTGCTTAACTTCCGAGATCAGTCGAGATCGGGTGCATTCAGTGTGGTGTGGCCGTAGGCTCTAGGAATGCTAAGAATATTACTCTTATGCATTTGCATTTAGTAAGCTAAGCCATGCAGCCACTTGCAACATGATACCACGCTCATCGCTCGATCAGGCTCGATCAGGCGAGATATATAAGACTGGTGGGCCCATTCAGGACTCCTATGTCTGGTAGGATAACTTTAATTCATCCATCCTGTGTCTGTTGCAGGGAGGTGGAGAGAACAATCAACACAATAATGGTTTTCTTTCATGCCTCTTGAAGGACTCAATATTCTCTGTACTGCATTACATGTGAAAGTCGATTTATTACCCATGAACACACTACCTGTATGCTAATTCTATGTAAAAAGGTAGCTCCAGCCCTCATGATGTTGTCCAACATTTCCGCTATAAAACGGGATACAATTATTTTGGAAACATACCAAATTTGAAAAATAATTGAGAAGTTGCGCAATTACTAATCATGGAGCACAAAAAAGCCTACAGCACCTGGTATTCCCAGGCAGTCTCCCATCCAGGTACTAACTAGGCCTGACCCTGCTTAGCTTCCGAGATCGGGCGCATTCAGTGTGGTGTGGCCGTAGGCTCTGGGCCTAGTGAGTTTTGTACTTTTAAGCATCTAGTCGGCTAGACCTTGCAGTTTTGAAAGGCAATTGTGAAATGGCTCACTTCCTGAACTTGGAGCACAAAAAAGCCTACAGCACCTGGTATTCCCAGGTGGTCTCCCATCCAGGTACTAACTAGG
>NW_027182325.1:460000-467500 GCF_040938575.1 Ambystoma mexicanum | reverse complement strand
AACTTGGAGCACAAAAAAGCCTACAGCACCTGGTATTCCCAGGTGGTCTCCCATCCAGGTACTAACTAGGCCCGACACTGCTTAGCTTCCGAGATCAGACGAGATCGGGCGCATTCAGTGTGGTGTGGCCGTAGGCTCTGGGCCTAGTGAGTTTTGTACTTTTAAGCATCTAGTCGGCTAGACCTTGCAGTTTTGAAAGGCAATTGAGAAATGGCTCACTTCCTGAACTTGGAGTACAAAAAAGCCTACAGCACCTGGTATTCCCAGGCGGTCTCCCATCCAGGTACTAACTAGGCCCGACACTGCTTAGCTTCTGAGATCAGACGAGATCAGGCGCATTCAGTGTGGTGTGGCCGTAGGCTCTGGGCCTAGTGAGTGTTGTACTTTTAAGCATCTAGTCGGCTAGACCTTGCATTTTTAAAAGGCAATTGAGAAAGGGCTCACTTCCTGAACTTGGAGCACAAAAAAGCCTACAGCACCTGGTATTCCCAGGCGGTCTCCCATCCAGGTACTAACTAGGCCTGACACTGCTTAACTTCCGAGATCAGACGAGATCGGGTGCATTCAGTGTGGTGTGGCCGTAGGCTCTAGGAATGCTAAGAATATTACTCTTATGCATTTGCATTTAGTAAGCTAAGCCATGCAGCCACTTGCAACATGATACCACGCTCATCGCTCGATCAGGCTCGATCAGGCGAGATATATAAGACTGGTGGGCCCATTCAGGACTCCTATGTCTGGTAGGATAACTTTAATTCATCCATCCTGTGTCTGTTGCAGGGAGGTGGAGAGAACAATCAACACAATAATGGTTTTCTTTCATGCCTCTTGAAGGACTCAATATTCTCTGTACTGCATTACATGTGAAAGTCGATTTATTACCCATGAACACACTACCTGTATGCTAATTCTATGTAAAAAGGTAGCTCCAGCCCTCATGATGTTGTCCAACATTTCCGCTATAAAACGGGATACAATTATTTTGGAAACATACCAAATTTGAAAAATAATTGAGAAGTTGCGCAATTACTAATCATGGAGCACAAAAAAGCCTACAGCACCTGGTATTCCCAGGCAGTCTCCCATCCAGGTACTAACTAGGCCTGACCCTGCTTAGCTTCCGAGATCGGGCACATTCAGTGTGGTGTGGCCGTAGGCTCTGGGCCTAGTGAGTTTTGTACTTTTAAGCATCTAGTCGGCTAGACCTTGCAGTTTTGAAAGGCAATTGTGAAATGGCTCACTTCCTGAACTTGGAGCACAAAAAAGCCTACAGCACCTGGTATTCCCAGGTGGTCTCCCATCCAGGTACTAACTAGGCCGGACACTGCTTAGCTTCCGAGATCAGACGAGATCGGGCGCAATCAGTGTGGTGTGGCCGTAGGCTCTGGGCCTAGTGAGTTTTGTACTTTTAAGCATCTAGTCAGCTAGACCTTGCAGTTTTGAAAGGCAATTGAGAAATGGCTCACTTCCTGAACTTGGAGCACAAAAAAGCCTACAGCACCTGGTATTCCCAGGCGGTCTCCCATCCAGGTACTAACGAGGCCCGACACTGCTTAGCTTCCGAGATCAGACGAGATCGGGCGCATTCAGTGTGGTGTGGCCGTAGGCTCTGGTTCTTGTGAGTTTTGTACTTTTAAGCATCTAGTCGGCTAGACCTTGCAGTTTTGAAAGGCAATTGAGAAATGGCTCACTTCCTGAACTTGGAGTACAAAAAAGCCTACAGCACCTGGTATTCCCAGGCGGTCTTCCATCCAGGTACTAACTAGGCCCGACACTGCTTAGCTTCTGAGATCAGACGAGATCAGGCACATTCAGTGTGGTGTGGCCGTAGGCTCTGGGCCTAGTGAGTTTTGTACTTTTAAGCATCTAGTCGGCTAGACCTTGCAGTTTTAAAAGGCAATTGAGAAAGGGCTCACTTCCTGAACTTGGAGCACAAAAAAGCCTACAGCACCTGGTATTCCCAGGCGGTCTCCCATCCAGGTACTAACTAGGCCTGACACTGCTTAACTTCCGAGATCAGTCGAGATCGGGTGCATTCAGTGTGGTGTGGCCGTAGGCTCTATGAATGCTAAGAATATTACTCTTATGCATTTGCATTTAGTAAGCTAAGCCATGCAGCCACTTGCAACATGATACCACGCTCATCGCTCGATCAGGCTCGATCAGGCGAGATATATAAGACTGGTGGGCCCATTCAGGACTCCTATGTCTGGTAGGATAACTTTAATTCATCCATCCTGTGTCTGTTGCAGGGAGGTGGAGAGAACAATCAACACAATAATGGTTTTCTTTCATGCCTCTTGAAGGACTCAATATTCTCTGTACTGCATTACATGTGAAAGTCGATTTATTACCCATGAACACACTACCTGTATGCTAATTCTATGTAAAAAGGTAGCTCCAGCCCTCATGATGTTGTCCAACATTTCCGCTATAAAACGGGATACAATTATTTTGGAAACATACCAAATTTGAAAAATAATTGAGAAGTTGCGCAATTACTAATCATGGAGCACAAAAAAGCCTACAGCACCTGGTATTCCCAGGCAGTCTCCCATCCAGGTACTAACTAGGCCTGACCCTGCTTAGCTTCCGAGATCGGGCGCATTCAGTGTGGTGTGGCCGTAGGCTCTGGGCCTAGTGAGTTTTGTACTTTTAAGCATCTAGTCGGCTAGACCTTGCAGTTTTGAAAGGCAATTGTGAAATGGCTCACTTCCTGAACTTGGAGCACAAAAAAGCCTACAGCACCTGGTATTCCCAGGTGGTCTCCCATCCAGGTACTAACTAGGCCCGACACTGCTTAGCTTCCGAGATCAGACGAGATCGGGCGCAATCAGTGTGGTGTGGCCGTAGGCTCTGGGCCTAGTGAGTTTTGTACTTTTAAGCATCTAGTCAGCTAGACCTTGCAATTTTGAAAGGCAATTGAGAAATGGCTCACTTCCTGAACTTGGAGCACAAAAAAGCCTACAGCACCTGGTATTCCCAGGCGGTCTCCCATCCAGGTACTAACTAGGCCCGACCCTGCTTAGCTTCTGAGATCGGGCGCATTCAGTGTGGTGTGGCCGTAGGCTCTGGGCCTAGTGAGTTTGTACTTTTAAGCATCTAGTCGGCTAGACCTTGCAGTTTTGAAAGGCAATTGTGAAATGGCTCACTTCCTGAACTTGGAGCACAAAAAAGCCTACAGCACCTGGTATTCCCAGGTGGTCTCCCATCCAGGTACTAACTAGGCCTGACACTGCTTAGCTTCCGAGATCAGACGAGATCGGGCGCATTCAGTGTGGTGTGGCCGTAGGCTCTGGGCCTAGTGAGTTTTGTACTTTTAAGCATCTAGTCGGCTAGACCTTGCAGTTTTGAAAGGCAATTGAGAAATGGCTCACTTCCTGAACTTGGAGTACAAAAAAGCCTACAGCACCTGGTATTCCCAGGCGGTCTCCCATCCAGGTACTAACTAGGCCCGACACTGCTTAGCTTCTGAGATCAGACGAGATCAGGCGCATTCAGTGTGGTGTGGCCGTAGGCTCTGGGCCTAGTGAATGTTGTACTTTTAAGCATCTAGTCGGCTAGACCTTGCAGTTTTAAAAGGCAATTGAGAAAGGGCTCACTTCCTGAACTTGGAGCACAAAAAAGCCTACAGCACCTGGTATTCCCAGGCGGTCTCCCATCCAGGTACTAACTAGGCCTGACACTGCTTAACTTCCGAGATCAGACGAGATCGGGTGCATTCAGTGTGGTGTGGCCGTAGGCTCTAGGAATGCTAAGAATATTACTCTTATGCATTTGCATTTAGTAAGCTAAGCCATGCAGCCACTTGCAACATGATACCACGCTCATCGCTCGATCAGGCTCGATCAGGCGAGATATATAAGACTGGTGGGCCCATTCAGGACTCCTATGTCTGGTAGGATAACTTTAATTCATCCATCCTGTGTCTGTTGCAGGGAGGTGGAGAGAACAATCAACACAATAATGGTTTTCTTTCATGCCTCTTGAAGGACTCAATATTCTCTGTACTGCATTACATGTGAAAGTCGATTTATTACCCATGAACACACTACCTGTATGCTAATTCTATGTAAAAAGGTAGCTCCAGCCCTCATGATGTTGTCCAACATTTCCGCTATAAAACGGGATACAATTATTTTGGAAACATACCAAATTTGAAAAATAATTGAGAAGTTGCGCAATTACTAATCATGGAGCACAAAAAAGCCTACAGCACCTGGTATTCCCAGGCAGTCTCCCATCCAGGTACTAACTAGGCCTGACCCTGCTTAGCTTCCGAGATCAGGCACATTCAGTGTGGTGTGGCCGTAGGCTCTGGGCCTAGTGAATTTTGTACTTTTAAGCATCTAGTCGGCTAGACCTTGCAGTTTTGAAAGGAAATTGTGAAATGGCTCACTTCCTGAACTTGGAGCACAAAAAAGCCTACAGCACCTGGTATTCCCAGGTGGTCTCCCATCCAGGTACTAACTAGGCCCGACACTGCTTAGCTTCCGAGATCAGACGAGATCGGGCGCAATCAGTGTGGTGTGGCCGTAGGCTCTGGGCCTAGTGAGTTTTGTACTTTTAAGCATCTAGTCAGCTAGACCTTGCAGTTTTGAAAGGCAATTGAGAAATGGCTCACTTCCTGAACTTGGAGCACAAAAAAGCCTACAGCACCTGGTATTCCCAGGCGGTCTCCCATCCAGGTACTAACGAGGCCCGACACTGCTTAGCTTCCGAGATCAGACGAGATCGGGCGCATTCAGTGTGGTGTGGCCGTAGGCTCTGGTTCTTGTGAGTTTTGTACTTTTAAGCATCTAGTCGGCTAGACCTTGCAGTTTTGAAAGGCAATTGAGAAATGGCTCACTTCCTGAACTTGGAGTACAAAAAAGCCTACAGCACCTGGTATTCCCAGGCGGTCTTCCATCCAGGTACTAACTAGGCCCGACACTGCTTAGCTTCTGAGATCAGACGAGATCAGGCACATTCAGTGTGGTGTGGCCGTAGGCTCTGGGCCTAGTGAGTTTTGTACTTTTAAGCATCTAGTCGGCTAGACCTTGCAGTTTTAAAAGGCAATTGAGAAAGGGCTCACTTCCTGAACTTGGAGCACAAAAAAGCCTACAGCACCTGGTATTCCCAGGCGGTCTCCCATCCAGGTACTAACTAGGCCTGACACTGCTTAACTTCCGAGATCAGTCGAGATCGGGTGCATTCAGTGTGGTGTGGCCGTAGGCTCTAGGAATGCTAAGAATATTACTCTTATGCATTTGCATTTAGTAAGCTAAGCCATGCAGCCACTTGCAACATGATACCACGCTCATCGCTCGATCAGCGCTCGATCAGGCTCGATCAGGCGAGATATATAAGACTGGTGGGCCCATTCAGGACTCCTATGTCTGGTAGGATAACTTTAATTCATCCATCCTGTGTCTGTTGCAGGGAGGTGGAGAGAACAATCAACACAATAATGGTTTTCTTTCATGCCTCTTGAAGGACTCAATATTCTCTGTACTGCATTACATGTGAAAGTCGATTTATTACCCATGAACACACTACCTGTATGCTAATTCTATGTAAAAAGGTAGCTCCAGCCCTCATGATGTTGTCCAACATTTCCGCTATAAAACGGGATACAATTATTTTGGAAACATACCAAATTTGAAAAATAATTGAGAAGTTGCGCAATTACTAATCATGGAGCACAAAAAAAGCCTACAGCACCTGGTATTCCCAGGCAGTCTCCCATCCAGGTACTAACTAGGCCTGACACTGCTTAACTTCCGAGATCAGACGAGATCGGGTGCATTCAGTGTGGTGTGGCCGTAGGCTCTAGGAATGCTAAGAATATTACTCTTATGCATTTGCATTTAGTAAGCTAAGCCATGCAGCCACTTGCAACATGATACCACGCTCATCGCTCGATCAGGCTCGATCAGGCGAGATATATAAGACTGGTGGGCCCATTCAGGACTCCTGTGTCTGGTAGGATAACTTTAATTCATCCATCCTGTGTCTGTTGCAGGGAGGTGGAGAGAACAATCAACACAATAATGGTTTTCTTTCATGCCTCTTGAAGGACTCAATATTCTCTGTACTGCATTACATGTGAAAGTCGATTTATTACCCATGAACACACTACCTGTATGCTAATTCTATGTAAAAAGGTAGCTCCAGCCCTCATGATGTTGTCCAACATTTCCGCTATAAAACGGGATACAATTATTTTGGAAACATACCAAATTTGAAAAATAATTGAGAAGTTGTGCAATTACTAATCATGGAGCACAAAAAAGCCTACAGCACCTGGTATTCCCAGGCAGTCTCCCATCCAGGTACTAACTAGGCCTGACCCTGCTTAGCTTCCGAGATCGGGCACATTCAGTGTGGTGTGGCCGTAGGCTCTGGGCCTAGTGAGTTTTGTACTTTTAAGCATCTAGTCGGCTAGACCTTGCAGTTTTGAAAGGCAATTGTGAAATGGCTCACTTCCTGAACTTGGAGCACAAAAAAGCCTACAGCACCTGGTATTCCCAGGTGGTCTCCCATCCAGGTACTATCTAGGCCGGACACTGCTTAGCTTCCGAGATCAGACGAGATCGGGCGCAATCAGTGTGGTGTGGCCGTAGGCTCTGGTTCTTGTGAGTTTTGTACTTTTAAGCATCTAGTCGGCTAGACCTTGCAGTTTTGAAAGGCAATTGAGAAATGGCTCACTTCCTGAACTTGGAGTACAAAAAAGCCTACAGCACCTGGTATTCCCAGGCGGTCTTCCATCCAGGTACTAACTAGGCCCGACACTGCTTAGCTTCTGAGATCAGACGAGATCAGGCACATTCAGTGTGGTGTGGCCGTAGGCTCTGGGCCTAGTGAGTTTTGTACTTTTAAGCATCTAGTCGGCTAGACCTTGCAGTTTTAAAAGGCAATTGAGAAAGGGCTCACTTCCTGAACTTGGAGCACAAAAAAGCCTACAGCACCTGGTATTCCCAGGCGGTCTCCCATCCAGGTACTAACTAGGCCTGACACTGCTTAACTTCCGAGATCAGTCGAGATCGGGTGCATTCAGTGTGGTGTGGCCGTAGGCTCTAGGAATGCTAAGAATATTACTCTTATGCATTTGCATTTAGTAAGCTAAGCCATGCAGCCACTTGCAACATGATACCACGCTCATCGCTCGATCAGGCTCGATCAGGCGAGATATATAAGACTGGTGGGCCCATTCAGGACTCCTATGTCTGGTAGGATAACTTTAATTCATCCATCCTGTGTCTGTTGCAGGGAGGTGGAGAGAACAATCAACACAATAATGGTTTTCTTTCATGCCTCTTGAAGGACTCAATATTCTCTGTACTGCATTACATGTGAAAGTCGATTTATTACCCATGAACACACTACCTGTATGCTAATTCTATGTAAAAAGGTAGCTCCAGCCCTCATGATGTTGTCCAACATTTCCGCTATAAAACGGGATACAATTATTTTGGAAACATACCAAATTTGAAAAATAATTGAGAAGTTGCGCAATTA
>NW_027182325.1:442500-452500 GCF_040938575.1 Ambystoma mexicanum | reverse complement strand
TAGACCTTGCAGTTTTGAAAGGCAATTGTGAAATGGCTCACTTCCTGAACTTGGAGCACAAAAAAGCCTACAGCACCTGGTATTCCCAGGTGGTCTCCCATCCAGGTACTAACTAGGCCCGACACTGCTTAGCTTCCGAGATCAGACGAGATCGGGCGCATTCAGTGTGGTGTGGCCGTAGGCTCTGGGCCTAGTGAGTTTTGTACTTTTAAGCATCTAGTCGGCTAGACCTTGCAGTTTTGAAAGGCAATTGAGAAATGGCTCACTTCCTGAACTTGGAGCACAAAAAAGCCTACAGCACCTGGTATTCCCAGGTGGTCTCCCATCCAGGTACTAACTAGGCCCGACACTGCTTAGCTTCCGAGATCAGACGAGATCGGGCGCAATCAGTGTGGTGTGGCCGTAGGCTCTGGGCCTAGTGAGTTTTGTACTTTTAAGCATCTAGTCAGCTAGACCTTGCAGTTTTGAAAGGCAATTGAGAAATGGCTCACTTCCTGAACTTGGAGCACAAAAAAGCCTACAGCACCTGGTATTCCCAGGCGGTCTCCCATCCAGGTACTAACGAGGCCCGACACTGCTTAGCTTCCGAGATCAGACAAGATCGGGCGCATTCAGTGTGCTGTGGCCGTAGGCTCTGGTTCTTGTGAGTTTTGTACTTTTAAGCATCTAGTCGGCTAGACCTTGCAGTTTTGAAAGGCAATTGAGAAATGGCTCACTTCCTGAACTTGGAGTACAAAAAAGCCTACAGCACCTGGTATTCCCAGGCGGTCTTCCATCCAGGTACTAACTAGGCCCGACACTGCTTAGCTTCTGAGATCAGACGAGATCAGGCACATTCAGTGTGGTGTGGCCGTAGGCTCTGGGCCTAGTGAGTTTTGTACTTTTAAGCATCTAGTCGGCTAGACCTTGCAGTTTTAAAAGGCAATTGAGAAAGGGCTCACTTCCTGAACTTGGAGCACAAAAAAGCCTACAGCACCTGGTATTCCCAGGCGGTCTCCCATCCAGGTACTAACTAGGCCTGACACTGCTTAACTTCCGAGATCAGTCGAGATCGGGTGCATTCAGTGTGGTGTGGCCGTAGGCTCTAGGAATGCTAAGAATATTACTCTTATGCATTTGCATTTAGTAAGCTAAGCCATGCAGCCACTTGCAACATGATACCACGCTCATCGCTCGATCAGGCTCGATCAGGCGAGATATATAAGACTGGTGGGCCCATTCAGGACTCCTATGTCTGGTAGGATAACTTTAATTCATCCATCCTGTGTCTGTTGCAGGGAGGTGGAGAGAACAATCAACACAATAATGGTTTTCTTTCATGCCTCTTGAAGGACTCAATATTCTCTGTACTGCATTACATGTGAAAGTCGATTTATTACCCATGAACACACTACCTGTATGCTAATTCTATGTAAAAAGGTAGCTCCAGCCCTCATGATGTTGTCCAACATTTCCGCTATAAAACGGGATACAATTATTTTGGAAACATACCAAATTTGAAAAATAATTGAGAAGTTGCGCAATTACTAATCATGGAGCACAAAAAAGCCTACAGCACCTGGTATTCCCAGGCAGTCTCCCATCCAGGTACTAACGAGGCCTGACCCTGCTTAGCTTCCGAGATCGGGCGCATTCAGTGTGGTGTGGCCGTAGGCTCTGGGCCTAGTGAGTTTTGTACTTTTAAGCATCTAGTCGGCTAGACCTTGCAGTTTTGAAAGGCAATTGTGAAATGGCTCACTTCCTGAACTTGGAGCACAAAAAAGCCTACAGCACCTGGTATTCCCAGGTGGTCTCCCATCCAGGTACTAACTAGGCCCGACACTGCTTAGCTTCCGAGATCAGACGAGATCGGGCGCAATCAGTGTGTTGTGGCCGTAGGCTCTGGGCCTAGTGAGTTTTGTACTTTTAAGCATCTAGTCAGCTAGACCTTGCAGTTTTGAAAGGCAATTGAGAAATGGCTCACTTCCTGAACTTGGAGCACAAAAAAGCCTACAGCACCTGGTATTCCCAGGCGGTCTCCCATCCAGGTACTAACGAGGCCCGACACTGCTTAGCTTCCGAGATCAGACGAGATCGGGCGCATTCAGTGTGGTGTGGCCGTAGGCTCTGGTTCTTGTGAGTTTTGTACTTTTAAGCATCTAGTCGGCTAGACCTTGCAGTTTTAAAAGGCAATTGAGAAAGGGCTCACTTCCTGAACTTGGAGCACAAAAAAGCCTACAGCACCTGGTATTCCCAGGCGGTCTCCCATCCAGGTACTAATTAGGCCTGACACTGCTTAACTTCCGAGATCAGACGAGATCGGGTGCATTCAGTGTGGTGTGGCCGTAGGCTCTAGGTATGCTAAGAATATTACTCTTATGCATTTGCATTTAGTAAGCTAAGCCATGCAGCCACTTGCAACATGATACCACGCTCATCGCTCGATCAGGCTCGATCAGGCGAGATATATAAGACTGGTGGGCCCATTCAGGACTCCTATGTCTGGTAGGATAACTTTAATTCATCCATCCTGTGTCTGTTGCAGGGAGGTGGAGAGAACAATCAACACAATAATGGTTTTCTTTCATGCCTCTTGAAGGACTCAATATTCTCTGTACTGCATTACATGTGAAAGTCGATTTATTACCCATGAACACACTACCTGTATGCTAATTCTATGTAAAAAGGTAGCTCCAGCCCTCATGATGTTGTCCAACATTTCCGCTATAAAACGGGATACAATTATTTTGGAAACATACCAAATTTGAAAAATAATTGAGAAGTTGCGCAATTACTAATCATGGAGCACAAAAAAAGCCTACAGCACCTGGTATTCCCAGGCAGTCTCCCATCCAGGTACTAACTAGGCCTGACACTGCTTAACTTCCGAGATCAGACGAGATCGGGTGCATTCAGTGTGGTGTGGCCGTAGGCTCTAGGAATGCTAAGAATATTACTCTTATGCATTTGCATTTAGTAAGCTAAGCCATGCAGCCACTTGCAACATGATACCACGCTCATCGCTCGATCAGGCTCGATCAGGCGAGATATATAAGACTGGTGGGCCCATTCAGGACTCCTGTGTCTGGTAGGATAACTTTAATTCATCCATCCTGTGTCTGTTGCAGGGAGGTGGAGAGAACAATCAACACAATAATGGTTTTCTTTCATGCCTCTTGAAGGACTCAATATTCTCTGTACTGCATTACATGTGAAAGTCGATTTATTACCCATGAACACACTACCTGTATGCTAATTCTATGTAAAAAGGTAGCTCCAGCCCTCATGATGTTGTCCAACATTTCCGCTATAAAACGGGATACAATTATTTTGGAAACATACCAAATTTGAAAAATAATTGAGAAGTTGCGCAATTACTAATCATGGAACACAAAAAAAGCCTACAGCACCTGGTATTCCCAGGCAGTCTCCCATCCAGGTACTAACTAGGCCCGACCCTGCTTAGCTTCCGAGATCGGGCGCATTCAGTGTGGTGTGGCCGTAGGCTCTGGGCCTAGTGAGTTTGTACTTTTAAGCATCTAGTCAGCTAGACCTTGCAGTTTTGAAAGGCAATTGTGAAATGGCTCACTTCCTGAACTTGGAGCACAAAAAAGCCTACAGCACCTGGTATTCCCAGGTGGTCTCCCATCCAGGTACTAACTAGGCCCGACACTGCTTAGCTTCCGAGATCGGGCGCATTCAGTGTGGTGTGGCCGTAGGCTCTGGGCCTAGTGAGTTTTGTACTTTTAAGCATCTAGTCGGCTAGACCTTGCAGTTTTGAAAGGCAATTGAGAAATGGCTCACTTCCTGAACTTGGAGCACAAAAAAGCCTACAGCACCTGGTATTCCCAGGTGGTCTCCCATCCAGGTACTAACTAGGCCCGACACTGCTTAGCTTCCGAGATCAGACGAGATCGGGCGCAATCAGTGTGGTGTGGCCGTAGGCTCTGGGCCTAGTGAGTTTTGTACTTTTAAGCATCTAGTCAGCTAGACCTTGCAGTTTTGAAAGGCAATTGAGAAATGGCTCACTTCCTGAACTTGGAGCACAAAAAAGCCTACAGCACCTGGTATTCCCAGGCGGTCTCCCATCCAGGTACTAACGAGGCCCGACACTGCTTAGCTTCCGAGATCAGACAAGATCGGGCGCATTCAGTGTGCTGTGGCCGTAGGCTCTGGTTCTTGTGAGTTTTGTACTTTTAAGCATCTAGTCGGCTAGACCTTGCAGTTTTGAAAGGCAATTGAGAAATGGCTCACTTCCTGAACTTGGAGTACAAAAAAGCCTACAGCACCTGGTATTCCCAGGCGGTCTTCCATCCAGGTACTAACTAGGCCCGACACTGCTTAGCTTCTGAGATTAGACGAGATCAGGCACATTCAGTGTGGTGTGGCCGTAGGCTCTGGGCCTAGTGAGTTTTGTACTTTTAAGCATCTAGTCGGCTAGACCTTGCAGTTTTAAAAGGCAATTGAGAAAGGGCTCACTTCCTGAACTTGGAGCACAATAAAGCCTACAGCACCTGGTATTCCCAGGCGGTCTCCCATCCAGGTACTAACTAGGCCTGACACTGCTTAACTTCCGAGATCAGTCGAGATCGGGTGCATTCAGTGTGGTGTGGCCGTAGGCTCTAGGAATGCTAAGAATATTACTCTTATGCATTTGCATTTAGTAAGCTAAGCCATGCAGCCACTTGCAACATGATACCACGCTCATCGCTCGATCAGGCTCGATCAGGCGAGATATATAAGACTGGTGGGCCCATTCAGGACTCCTATGTCTGGTAGGATAACTTTAATTCATCCATCCTGTGTCTGTTGCAGGGAGGTGGAGAGAACAATCAACACAATAATGGTTTTCTTTCATGCCTCTTGAAGGACTCAATATTCTCTGTACTGCATTACATGTGAAAGTCGATTTATTACCCATGAACATACTACCTGTATGCTAATTCTATGTAAAAAGGTAGCTCCAGCCCTCATGATGTTGTCCAACATTTCCGCTATAAAACGGGATACAATTATTTTGGAAACATACCAAATTTGAAAAATAATTGAGAAGTTGCGCAATTACTAATCATGGAGCACAAAAAAAGCCTACAGCACCTGGTATTCCCAGGCAGTCTCCCATCCAGGTACTAACTAGGCCTGACACTGCTTAACTTCCGAGATCAGACGAGATCGGGTGCATTCAGTGTGGTGTGGCCGTAGGCTCTAGGAATGCTAAGAATATTACTCTTATGCATTTGCATTTAGTAAGCTAAGCCATGCAGCCACTTGCAACATGATACCACGCTCATCGCTCGATCAGGCTCGATCAGGCGAGATATATAAGACTGGTGGGCCCATTCAGGACTCCTGTGTCTGGTAGGATAACTTTAATTCATCCATCCTGTGTCTGTTGCAGGGAGGTGGAGAGAACAATCAACACAATAATGGTTTTCTTTCATGCCTCTTGAAGGACTCAATATTCTCTGTACTGCATTACATGTGAAAGTCGATTTATTACCCATGAACACACTACCTGTATGCTAATTCTATGTAAAAAGGTAGCTCCAGCCCTCATGATGTTGTCCAACATTTCCGCTATAAAACGGGATACAATTATTTTGGAAACATACCAAATTTGAAAAATAATTGAGAAGTTGCGCAATTACTAATCATGGAACACAAAAAAAGCCTACAGCACCTGGTATTCCCAGGCAGTCTCCCATCCAGGTACTAACTAGGCCCGACCCTGCTTAGCTTCCGAGATCGGGCGCATTCAGTGTGGTGTGGCCGTAGGCTCTGGGCCTAGTGAGTTTGTACTTTTAAGCATCTAGTCAGCTAGACCTTGCAGTTTTGAAAGGCAATTGTGAAATGGCTCACTTCCTGAACTTGGAGCACAAAAAAGCCTACAGCACCTGGTATTCCCAGGTGGTCTCCCATCCAGGTACTAACTAGGCCCGACACTGCTTAGCTTCCGAGATCAGACGAGATCGGGCGCATTCAGTGTGGTGTGGCCGTAGGCTCTGGGCCTAGTGAGTTTTGTACTTTTAAGCATCTAGTCGGCTAGACCTTGCAGTTTTGAAAGGCAATTGAGAAATGGCTCACTTCCTGAACTTGGAGTACAAAAAAGCCTACAGCACCTGGTATTCCCAGGCGGTCTCCCATCCAGGTACTAACTAGGCCCGACACTGCTTAGCTTCTGAGATCAGACGAGATCAGGCGCATTCAGTGTGGTGTGGCCGTAGGCTCTGGGCCTAGTGAGTGTTGTACTTTTAAGCATCTAGTCGGCTAGACCTTGCAGTTTTAAAAGGCAATTGTGAAAGGGCTCACTTCCTGAACTTGGAGCACAAAAAAGCCTACAGCACCTGGTATTCCCAGGCGGTCTCCCATCCAGGTACTAACTAGGCCTGACACTGCTTAACTTCCGAGATCAGACGAGATCGGGTGCATTCAGTGTGGTGTGGCCGTAGGCTCTAGGAATGCTAAGAATATTACTCTTATGCATTTGCATTTAGTAAGCTAAGCCATGCAGCCACTTGCAACATGATACCACGCTCATCGCTCGATCAGGCTCGATCAGGCGAGATATATAAGACTGGTGGGCCCATTCAGGACTCTTATGTCTGGTAGGATAACTTTAATTCATCCATCCTGTGTCTGTTGCAGGGAGGTGGAGAGAACAATCAACACAATAATGGTTTTCTTTCATGCCTCTTGAAGGACTCAATATTCTCTGTACTGCATTACATGTGAAAGTCGATTTATTACCCATGAACACACTACCTGTATGCTAATTCTATGTAAAAAGGTAGCTCCAGCCCTCATGATGTTGTCCAACATTTCCGCTATAAAACGGGATACAATTATTTTGGAAACATACCAAATTTGAAAAATAATTGAGAAGTTGCGCAATTACTAATCATGGAGCACAAAAAAGCCTACAGCACCTGGTATTCCCAGGCAGTCTCCCATCCAGGTACTAACTAGGCCTGACCCTGCTTAGCTTCCGAGATCGGGCACATTCAGTGTGGTGTGGCCGTAGGCTCTGGGCCTAGTGAGTTTTGTACTTTTAAGCATCTAGTCGGCTAGACCTTGCAGTTTTGAAAGGCAATTGTGAAATGGCTCACTTCCTGAACTTGGAGCACAAAAAAGCCTACAGCACCTGGTATTCCCAGGTGGTCTCCCATCCAGGTACTAACTAGGCCCGACACTGCTTAGCTTCCGAGATCAGACGAGATCGGGCGCAATCAGTGTGGTGTGGCCGTAGGCTCTGGGCCTAGTGAGTTTTGTACTTTTAAGCATCTAGTCAGCTAGACCTTGCAGTTTTGAAAGGCAATTGAGAAATGGCTCACTTCCTGAACTTGGAGCACAAAAAAGCCTACAGCACCTGGTATTCCCAGGCGGTCTCCCATCCAGGTACTAACGAGGCCCGACACTGCTTAGCTTCCGAGATCAGACGAGATCGGGCGCATTCAGTGTGGTGTGGCCGTAGGCTCTGGTTCTTGTGAGTTTTGTACTTTTAAGCATCTAGTCGGCTAGACCTTGCAGTTTTGAAAGGCAATTGAGAAATGGCTCACTTCCTGAACTTGGAGTACAAAAAAGCCTACAGCACCTGGTATTCCCAGGCGGTCTTCCATCCAGGTACTAACTAGGCCCGACACTGCTTAGCTTCTGAGATCAGACGAGATCAGGCACATTCAGTGTGGTGTGGCGGTAGGCTCTGGGCCTAGTGAGTTTTGTACTTTTAAGCATCTAGTCGGCTAGACCTTGCAGTTTTAAAAGGCAATTGAGAAAGGGCTCACTTCCTGAACTTGGAGCACAAAAAAGCCTACAGCACCTGGTATTCCCAGGCGGTCTCCCATCCAGGTACTAACTAGGCCTGACACTGCTTAACTTCCGAGATCAGACGAGATCGGGTGCATTCAGTGTGGTGTGGCCGTAGGCTCTAGGAATGCTAAGAATATTACTCTTATGCATTTGCATTTAGTAAGCTAAGCCATGCAGCCACTTGCAACATGATACCACGCTCATCGCTCGATCAGGCTCGATCAGGCGAGATATATAAGACTGGTGGGCCCATTCAGGACTCCTATGTCTGGTAGGATAACTTTAATTCATCCATCCTGTGTCTGTTGCAGGGAGGTGGAGAGAACAATCAACACAATAATGGTTTTCTTTCATGCCTCTTGAAGGACTCAATATTCTCTGTACTGCATTACATGTGAAAGTCGATTTATTACCCATGAACACACTACCTGTATGCTAATTCTATGTAAAAAGGTAGCTCCAGCCCTCATGATGTTGTCCAACATTTCCGCTATAAAACGGGATACAATTATTTTGGAAACATACCAAATTTGAAAAATAATTGAGAAGTTGCGCAATTACTAATCATGGAGCACAAAAAAGCCTACAGCACCTGGTATTCCCAGGCAGTCTCCCATCCAGGTACTAACTAGGCCTGACCCTGCTTAGCTTCCGAGATCGGGCACATTCAGTGTGGTGTGGCCGTAGGCTCTGGGCCTAGTGAGTTTTGTACTTTTAAGCATCTAGTCGGCTAGACCTTGCAGTTTTGAAAGGCAATTGTGAAATGGCTCACTTCCTGAACTTGGAGCACAAAAAAGCCTACAGCACCTGGTATTCCCAGGTGGTCTCCCATCCAGGTACTATCTAGGCCGGACACTGCTTAGCTTCCGAGATCAGACGAGATCGGGCGCAATCAGTGTGGTGTGGCCGTAGGCTCTGGTTCTTGTGAGTTTTGTACTTTTAAGCATCTAGTCGGCTAGACCTTGCAGTTTTGAAAGGCAATTGAGAAATGGCTCACTTCCTGAACTTGGAGTACAAAAAAGCCTACAGCACCTGGTATTCCCAGGCGGTCTTCCATCCAGGTACTAACTAGGCCCGACACTGCTTAGCTTCTGAGATCAGACGAGATCAGGCACATTCAGTGTGGTGTGGCCGTAGGCTCTGGGCCTAGTGAGTTTTGTACTTTTAAGCATCTAGTCGGCTAGACCTTGCAGTTTTAAAAGGCAATTGAGAAAGGGCTCACTTCCTGAACTTGGAGCACAAAAAAGCCTACAGCACCTGGTATTCCCAGGCGGTCTCCCATCCAGGTACTAACTAGGCCTGACACTGCTTAACTTCCGAGATCAGTCGAGATCGGGTGCATTCAGTGTGGTGTGGCCGTAGGCTCTAGGAATGCTAAGAATATTACTCTTATGCATTTGCATTTAGTAAGCTAAGCCATGCAGCCACTTGCAACATGATACCACGCTCATCGCTCGATCAGGCTCGATCAGGCGAGATATATAAGACTGGTGGGCCCATTCAGGACTCCTATGTCTGGTAGGATAACTTTAATTCATCCATCCTGTGTCTGTTGCAGGGAGGTGGAGAGAACAATCAACACAATAATGGTTTTCTTTCATGCCTCTTGAAGGACTCAATATTCTCTGTACTGCATTACATGTGAAAGTTGATTTATTACCCATGAACACACTACCTGTATGCTAATTCTATGTAAAAAGGTAGCTCCAGCCCTCATGATGTTGTCCAACATTTCCGCTATAAAACGGGATACAATTATTTTGGAAACATACCAAATTTGAAAAATAATTGAGAAGTTGCGCAATTACTAATCATGGAGCACAAAAAAAGCCTACAGCACCTGGTATTCCCAGGCAGTCTCCCATCCAGGTACTAACTAGGCCCGACCCTGCTTAGCTTCCGAGATCGGGCGCATTCAGTGTGGTGTGGCCGTAGGCTCTGGGCCTAGTGAGTTTGTACTTTTAAGCATCTAGTCGGCTAGACCTTGCAGTTTTGAAAGGCAATTGTGAAATGGCTCACTTCCTGAACTTGGAGCACAAAAAAGCCTACAGCACCTGGTATTCCCAGGTGGTCTCCCATCCAGGTACTAACTAGGCCCGACACTGCTTAGCTTCCGAGATCAGACGAGATCGGGCGCAATCAGTGTGGTGTGGCCGTAGGCTCTGGGCCTAGTGAGTTTTGTACTTTTAAGCATCTAGTCAGCTAGACCTTGCAG